>NC_064417.1:30521197-30743697 GCF_023375975.1 Astyanax mexicanus
ACACTGAGGTGGCATGAATCTTTCATTGGGAAAGGTAAAAGAGTTTAGCGGGTAGCGTGGAAGCGGGACAGCGGGACGGTGTGCTGAGCGAGGGGAGGGTGGGGGCGGGTGGGTGCTAAAAGTTTTAGTAGGGTGCACATATGAGATAGTAGAGATGTGCACATGAACTCAAGTACAGTCCCAGGCAAATATTTGGAAAAACCTTAAATTTAGAGTTTTTGTTTTATTATTTAATATTTTTTCTGCATTGTAGATTAATACCAAAGCCATCCAAACTATAGAGAATAGCATATGCAAATATGTGGTACAGATTATTCAAAATAGGTACCTCTTGTTAGATAAACATCTATGCAAATCTTGGCATGATTGTCTCAGTCAGCTTTATGAAGTAGAGTCACCTTGAATTACATTAAGTTTAAGAGTCACTTAAAGAGTTAATTACTTGAATTTATTGGCCTCTAAATGTGTTTGAGAGCATCAGTTGTGAAGTTGTGAAGAGGTAGGTAGGTTGTATTAAATGAAAAGCTCATTTTGAGTATTGTTTCATACTATGTTGGCAAGAACTACTCAACTAAGTAAAGAAAAAGTAAAGAAATGAAGGTCAGTCAATCTGAAAGTTTTCAAGAACTTTTGTTGCTTCATAGCCTGGTTAACGTCAGTTTTTCAATTAATGACGAAAAAAAAAAATCGAATAAATATGAATGAAAAGGTGTATCCAAATTTTGGAATGGTATTCTATAAGGAAAAAAGTATTGGGACATCTGCTCATTCACCAAAAAAAAGTAGCTAAATGGGTTTATTAAAAATGACACAGTGACTAGTGGGTAAAACAAAAACCTTAGAGCAGCATGAATATGAAAACTGGTTTATTCTGGTCTGGTGCTGGTCCATGCTGGACTGATGCTGGTTTTGCAGATGTGGTGCTGGTGTGGAGCTGTTTGGTAGTTTTCTTGCTGGTTGGAACACTTTAAGCTTTGAAGTGGTTCCTACTGGTTTGGAGGAAGTTTGGTGCTGGTGTTGACCAGATTTGAAACACAGTGTATGCTGGTTTAGGCTGGTGTGGTGCTGGTTTATGATGTTTTCTGCTGGTGTGATTCTAGTTTGATGCGGACTGAACTTGAGTATACTATAATGTGAGTCTGACAGTTGTCCTTTACAATGCATTAGCATTTTTTTATTAGTACTAATTTAAATGTTCCAAAATGGCTTTAAAGGTGGAGATTTTATATTGTATCTTTTTTACAAGGTGATTAAGTTCTTTGCACAAAATCACTCTTGTATAAAGAGATATCAACCGCTCTATTCTTGCCAGTTTCAGTTTTTTTTTTCTTTCAGTGTGAGCCGTTTAAGGGCTCTGTCACTTTTATGCCATGTTTACCACACGTTAGTGTTAGATTTTATTAAATGGCAGAATAAAAACAAGCTAGTTCATGCTTACTTTAATAGAAATACAAAACTTGAATAATAATAATAATTTAAAAGCACTTGCCATCGGCACTGGGTATAGATTCCTCCTTCAGACGAAACATTGTGCTCAACCAGGAGACTGAAATGTTTTTTGTTCAACTGATCTTGTGGGTTAGGGTTGATGGGTGAAGGGTAGTGCCAGAGAGGTTCTATGCATGTTTTCGTATTGTGAAGGGAGCCATCCAAACAACTCATAGAAGCATATCATTTTTTCAACTAATTCACAGAAAGGGTAATGAATGTTTTTTTTATGTTTATTTATTTTCATGCTTGGATTGTTTATACGGGCAGTCGAGACCCAAGTGGAAATACAAAGGCATGCAAAAAAGTGAGTTTGCATATTATGTCCCTATGTCCTTAAAATATTTTTTTTTTCATTGATTTCTACTGAAATGTTTTTTTTCTTTCTTTCTTTTTTGTTAAATTATCCTTATTATGTAACAAAGTTTTTTCTTGACAATGAAAATGTGCTGGTTTAATGCTGGTCCTGAATTCCGATGGTGCCTTAGATCCCTCAGCATCAACCATCCCCCATTTCCCTGTGTAAAAAACAGATTTATTTTTGTATTGTCTTCGGTTTGTATCCATTTTGTATAGTTATCAGAAAATATCTCAAATTAAGATCACATTGAGACCAAATACACCCAATAAACTTTGACTATAACAGATCATTTCTTCCTAATCAGCCGAGCAGTTTGTTAGCTGATTGTTAGTTGAGGAAATATGCAGAATGAATGTGTGTGTGTGTGTGTGTGTGTGAGGAGGAAGCTGAATGATGAGTGTGAAACACACACTGCTCTGAGCTCACACTGGCAGAAATCGTTAAAAGTCTCGCAGATGAAAACAATCCCAACAGCTGCCTGCGCTCTGCTGGTAAAATGTGCGATCTGAATAGATGAAGGACTTCCAGGGGTTTGTTTCTCCGCGTTCGTGTTTGTGTAAGTGTATGTGTGTGTGTGTATGTGCATATTGTGTATGTGTATATTATGTGTGTGTGTGTGTGTAGGTGCATGATAGCTTATGACTGGTTGGCACCCAAGGGAAGTGTGAGCTGGATAAACAACAGCGAAAAGTAATTTTAGTCACTAAATAACGGCGAGGCTCGACGGTGGGTTTGAATTAATTTCTCTCTTTAAGCATGAACGAGTGGAGCTGACGGAGGGAGCATTCTTCTCCTCCTCTACTCGACTGCGGAGAGGCAGCGATGGATGGATTTTAAACACTTTTACCATTATAAACTCATTTTTTTTAGAGGAGTAGCGTCTGAATATCCCAAAGAGAGATTTATACTGTTATGAATAATGCTGTCACTAGACATTATATTTCATATTTCAGTGTTTCAGCCTCTACTGTACAGTACGTTACCCATTATCCTGATGACTCATCAAGTAATTAGAGCGTATTAAAGGCTATAAAAGTGCACTTAATTAACAATAACCTTTTAGAGATCCAGAATATTTTAGTTAATAAAAGTTCTATTCAAAAAATATTACAATGCAAGGTGGATTAAAGGGATAGTTCGGGATTTTTGACATGAATCTGTATGGCATCAACATGACCAGTGTCGTGCATTCTCACTGACTTACCCCCGACCATGTCCGGTGAGCGGAGTTCTTGTCCAGTATTGTCCGAGCCGAAAGTAGTCCGGCATGTTTGCTGGGGTCACGAAACGAAAGCGTTTTTCTTCCCAAAACAGTACGAGTGCAAAAGAGTGATTTATTTGCATAACAAAAAACGGTGTCTGCAAAAGTCACGCCTCATTATCACTGGGGCACTACTTTCATTTTGGATCAGTGCGCGCGATTGCGCAACCTGGCAGCTAGCCTACGGTTTCGATTTCACTGTTTACTGTTCGGGAACATGTCGGACTACGAGAGCGACGAGGAATATATTGATTTCCGCTCAGAGCCAAGGGGGTATCTTTATGAGCCTGAGTATACTGAGGAGGAACTTGCCCAAATCGAATTGGATCGTGCAGAAAGAGAGAGGGTGGACAGAGAAATGATTGAGACCGAAGCTGGAGCCGCTGCTGCTGCTGCTGCGATACCAAGGGTGGCCGACAAATCCTGGTGCACTTGTTTGAAGTGCGAACTAATGCCGACAGAGGTGGAATGTTACTGCTGCCACGAGTGGGATTTAGTTATGCCCGAGATACAGAACCTGTCAATTGATGAGGACGTCGGCGGGCCAGCTGCTGCCTGCATCACAAACAACAGCGGGCATGGAGAAACATAGTCATCCTCGCTGAAGTGCGCACCGCAAACACGAAGCTTCTTCATTTTCACCACTTTGGTGTCCACATGGAAGCCCATTGCAAGTATCCAAAGTTGCCTGAGAGCAATGTCAGTCACGGGGATACGATGGAAACTGTGCGGAGAATTAGCCACATCTTTGTTGCTACAGCCTGGATAATCACAAGTCCGCACCATTAACACACACACATACAAATGTATAAATCTGTGTTCAAGAAGCTTATAAAAGCCGATAAACTCCTCTCTAAAGCTTGCTCTTTGCGTTGCTGGTTGAAGCTGAGCGCAGCCAATGATCTGAAAGACTAGTGCGCTGCTCGCAGTTAGAATGACATGCGCACTGATCCAAAATGAAAGTAGTGCCCCAGTGATAATGAGGCGTGACTTTTGCAGACACCGTTTTTTGTTATGCAAATAAATCACTCTTTTGCACTCGTACTGTTTTGGGAAGAAAAACGCTTTCGTTTCGTGACCCCAGCAAACATGCCGGACTACTTTCGGCTCGGACAATACTGGACAAGAACTCCGCTCAGCGGACATGGTCGGGGGTAAGTCAGTGAGAATGCACGACACTGGTCATGTTGATGCCATACAGATTCATGTCAAAAATCCCGAACTATCCCTTTAATGCACTTTCTCTAAAAGAATTCAGAAAAATATGTGACCGATTCACATGGGATAAAAAATAAATCTCAGTATAGATATCTGACATGGGAGCAGCTACTCGATTTATGCACTGTTGTCACCTCCCAAACAGTGATAGTGACTGGAAAACTTCTTCAGTGTTGAAGGAAGAAGAAACACTGGGAGGAACCAATACTTATTGGGGGGACCTATCCTCCTTTGGTCAGTCTACTGATAAATAAATGATAAAGAGTCACTATACAAAGCCGAAGGTCTAAAATATTTAGGTGAATAGCCACAACAGCAATTAAAGCAATTAGAAAATTATTAAAATAATCATTATATAGAGAGAGGCTAATGACTCTGACTCTAAAGGGAATAAGCCAGGAGGTAATATAGACACAGAGGCAACCAAAAACACTAAAAAGTATAACCCACTTATAGTAACAATGAAATAAGCATACTTGGAAATAAGCAACTACATGTTTATAACACATACTGTTGCGGTCCATATATCTTAAAAAACAGCAACCATAAATGAAATACTCTTAACTTTCAAAGGAAGTCAATGTAGAAAGAGTTTATTTCTGGTCATCTTTGAGAATATTTATTGGTATATTCATTAAACAATTATGAAGGGAACAGTTTGCATGTTCAAGTTATGTAGTAAACTAAGAATCAGCCAACATCGAGATCCGAGTTTTTCATTAGACAGCTTCGATATGTATGGTATACTACACAATGGCTAGTCTAAAGCTGTCAGAAAAAAACAATGTCTCTGAAAATACTTTAAAGCATGTCTTCTGGATTTGAGTGCTGAATGTCATTTACATCATACATTTTTGAATATGGGGTGTGGTTAATAATTGTGGAGGTGTGACCAACCGATATTGGGGTGTGGTCAATAGACCACAGAGAGTTTTTCTAATGCTTTTATATTTTATTGCAACAAGAAAGGCAAGTTATCATTTTTTTTTATATATTATATTTCTGTTGCTAAAAAAATCAGAACTCTTTAATTACAACTTTATTGTCAACTTCAATGTTGAACAATTTTAGAAATTACAGTAATTTTAAGCTTTTCCAAACAGCTTTTATTCAGTGTCCTCCATAGAGGACAACAAGACCTACTTCCTTTCATTTAAGTTAAACAAAATTAGTAGTAGTAAAACATGTAGTATAGTATGCAAATATTAAGAGTTTTTTTTTTCTAGGTCCCAGGAGGATAGCATAGGGATGAACTTGGCTGGTTGATCTTTTAACCGGAGTGATCTTTCATGGGCGTTAAAGACGTTCTGTGATAAAATTAATGCAGGAACAACTAACACACTTAATTACTGCAGAACATTCAGGTCTAATAATAGCATGTAATATATATCATTTGTCATGTTATACAGCGTTTTGCAGGACTGCATTGCAGCACATCCCTTAACCTGACCAGGTTGACAGAACAATCGTTATGCAAATATGTCATATACAGTATATTATGCTATGCAATTACATTGATGAGCCTACATATTATGAGCACGTGGCAATATGGAATTAAAATTACTTGTGTGAGTGCTTGGGATGCATTAAGATTAAAACCAACCTATTTGGAATTGAATATCGTAAAAAAAAAAAAAAAAATGGGCAGCGACCCTTTCTATATTTACTTTTGGAAAATCTATTAATTATTAATTGACACTTGTTAATATGTAATTAATCTTTTTCAACTGTCTTAATTAATGTACAGTTACTAACAACATTTATAAATGTCAGTTACTTGACTAGTGTCAATTTAACATCTAAAGTTGTTGCATTAAAAAAGGTGCATTAAAAAATATATATATAGAATATCATTGAAAAGTTACTTTATTTCAGTAATTCAGTTTAAAATGTGAATCCCATACATTAAATAGATGTAATACACACAGATTGATATATTTTATGCATACATGTATTTTGTTGCTAATGATTATGGCTTACAGCCAATAAAAACCCCAAAATTTGCTTTTAGCTGGGTTTGGATGATCTAAGCTGGTATTTGATGGTCAAAGTCAAAGTTAAAAAAGCTGGGCATCTTGATAAAAATGTGCCCAGTATTGGTAAACTAGTGGGATCTCCAGCTCTTGACCAGCAAAGATGTAGAAAATGATACAACAGTGTATCTTCTGTATCCTATTTTCTGAAGGGTCCCAATTAAAACCCAAAAGTCAGTATATCCGAAACTTTGAATATTATATAAGACCAATTGGTATTTTTGGCAGTGTAGCCAATGTGCCAAGTCCTGCAGAAAAATGAAATCCCTATTTCAGAAAAGTGACGTTGAACTTGATATATATCACAGTGGACCAACACCAGCAGATGACATGTTTCTCCAAACCAATTACTGACCATCAGTACATTTTTAATTTAATAAGAAAATCAAGGGAGCAGAGTCTGGAGGAAGAGTAGAGGAACAGTCCAAACTGCTTGAGGTCTAGTGTGAAGTTTCCACAATCAGTGATGGTTTGGAGAGACATGTCATGTGCTGGTGTTGGTCCACTGTGTTTTATTAAGTCAATAGTCAGTGCAGTGTTTTCCCAGAAAATCTTACAGCACTTCATGCTTCCCTCTGCTGACAACTTTTATGTAGATGTGGATTTCATTTTCCAGCAGGACTTGGCACACTGCCCACACTGTCAAACGTACCAATTGGTCTTATATAATATTCAAATTTTCTGGGTTTTCATTGGGACCCTTCAGAAAATGTAATTTTGCCCAAAGTGTTTCCCAAATGTGTTCCCTATCGAAAGAGCCAGAAGACATACTTGTGTACAATATTTTGTACCTTTTTGCTGGTCAAAAGTTGGTTAACCAACTAGTTTACCAATATTGGGCACCTTTTCATCAAGATGTTAAGCTTTTTTTACCACTTTGATCATCAAATACCAGCTTAGACCATCCAAACCCAGATAAAAGAAATAGCTGGTCTTGTGCAAATCCAGGTCAAGACCAGCTGTTGCTTTTAGCTGGGTTTGGATGGCCTAAACTGGTCTTCAATAATCAAGATATATAGCATATAGCAGATATATAATTCCCATTGACAGAAAGTACACACCCAAAGTGTCTGGACACTGCTCCTGTTCCTACAAGACCTGCTTGGTGCCAAGTATCAATGTGTTGGTGTCAAACTGGTTAGAAACCAAATTTCTTGTGTAATTGTCCCTCATATATTAATGATGGTGGTGATTTCCTTCATAAAGTGCTACTACGCTGTGTGTTTAAATGAGTGCCATATGTACAGTTAATCGCAGCACTGCATGTTCTGTCCTTTTGTTTATTTTTAGCGTAGTTCTTTGTGTTCAGTCGCTGTCCTTTTTATGATGACGTTAAAAGTTTATGATAGCTTAAACGCTGCAATATCCCCTGGCAGGCATTCTCCTTCAACTTTACAGCTGTTATTAAAGAATATCCTTGGGGAAACGGTAACGTCTGTACAGGACTATCAGCAGAGATTAGACTAATGTAAAAGTGATTATTTAGTGTCTCACACATTGAGTCTGGAATTATGAATATCATTTTGGTCTAGTCTGGTGCCAGTTTCAGACCCTGTAAAAACATATTTTATTTAAAAGGAATTCAATTGAGTATCTAAAACCTCACCTACTTTGGTTCCTTTTTTCTAGTCTAGTTTCCATTTGGAATTTCTCATTTTTTTTTTTTTTTTATTTATCTTGATGACCGACAGGACAAGGAGTGGCCATTAGTTTCTTTTCTTTCTTCTCCCATTTTTCTCCACTCAGCTGTATGTTCCCCATCACTAGTGATGCCACAACACAAAGAGGTTAAAGACCAGCACATGCCTCCTCCGACACATGTGAAGTCAGCTACAGCCTCTTTTCAAACTGCTGCTTTATGTCACAAATTTTTAGAGCATTCCTGGAAAATTATTTCTGTAATCTTAGAGACTAACCTTCCTGGAACCTTTTTACCGTGTTGCTAAATGTTCTTTTAATGTTTTATATTAGCTGGTCAAGCTGGTCAGCCAACTTGATGATGTTGGCCATGCAGGTAAACCAGCTTGGTCTTGCTGTTCATACTGGTTGAAAAGCTTAGTCTTGATTGTCATACTGGTTGAGAAGCTTGGTTTTGCTGGTTGAGAAGATTGGTCTTGCTGACCATGCTGGTTGGAAAGCTGGTCATACTGATTGGGATGCTTAATGTTGCTGGTCATGCTGGTTGGAAAGCTGGTCATACTGATTGGGATGCTTAATCTTGCTGGTCATGCTGGTTGGGAAGCTTGATTTTGCTGGTCATGCTAGTTAAAAAACTTGGTGGTCATACTCGTCACTTAGTTTGGTGATGTTGGTCAAGCTTGTCAGCTTGTCAGTTTCTATCCTAAATCCTCTGATTTAGCTCTATCAAACCCAGCCCACACAATCCTGGTTAAGAAGCTTGGTCTTGCTGGTCATACTGGTTGAGAAGCTTGATATTGCTGGTCATGCTGGTTGAGAAGCTTGGTATTGCTGGTTGAGAAGCTTAGTATTGCTGGTCATGCTGGTTGAGAAGCTTGGTATTGCTGGTCATGCTGCTTAAGAAGTTTAAACTTGCTGGTCTGGTTGAGAAGCTTGGTATTGCTTGTCATGCTGGTTGAGAAGCTTGGTATTGCTGGTCATGCTGCTTAAGAAGTTTAAACTTGCTGGTCTGGTTGAGAAGCTTGGTATTGCTGGTCATGCTGGTTAAGAAGTTTAGTCTTGCTGGTCATGCTGGTTGGGAAAATTGGTCTTGTTGGTCATGCTGGTTGAGAAGCTTGGTATTGCTGGTCATGCTGGTTGAGAGGTTTGGTCTTAATGGTCAAGCTGATTTAGAACTTAGGTTAGTGATTTTGGTCAAGCTGGTCAACCAACATGAAAGCTCAGAAGTATATAGAGGGTTTTTATGCTCTGATTTAGCCCTATCAAACCCAGCCCACACAGTCCTGTCTGAAAGGCTGTGTTTATCTAAGTGAGAGATTTTTTGCAGCAAATTCTTTGTGATTTCAAGAGCAAACAGGAACAGCTGCTTCCGTAAGCAATAATCCCACTCATGAAATCCCACTTAAGAAGTATTTCATAAAACATCAGCCTGCTGTTATCTCTGCAAACACAGAAATATTGTTACAGCCAAGCAGAATTATAATATAATATAAATTTTAACAAAACAAGAGATGCATTTCCTGACAAATTAAAATAATAACACCTACAGCATCCATTATTAATAGATCTTATATAATGGGACCTATTTTAGTGATTTATAGGCGACATTGTGCAGCTTGATTTAGGGTGTTTTTGTGTGTGTTAAGCATTGTGAGGACATAAAAATGACGCCTTGTGCTGATGCAAACCTGCAAAAGGCTGTAACATGCATTAAACCAATCAGTGTGTCACTTGCCATTATCTTTAAGAGCCAGGTATGCTCTGACTTTGGCAGTTTGTTATTTAAACAGTGCAGTGCTTCTGCATTTCTCAGCAAAGGAAATTGACCTACACTCTGTAAATACTCTGTAAAGGTTCAGGAGCAAGTCATTTACAGAAATAGCAATGTTATTTTATTGTGTAGTTTAGTGTGTTTGTTGTTGATGCGTAATGACCCTAGGTGTAAACACACAGAGAGTCTGACTGTTAACTGTTGTCATGATTCAGATGGATCAGTGGCGCACCTGTTTTTTTTGCAGCCAAGATAGCAATATGCCAGAAATTTACTTGAACACACCTCACTTCCCGACCACCATCAGTGTAGATGTCGTACTAAACTCTGTCACAATTTTAAATGCATGAGCGCAAGGCGTGAACATTGATACGCCCCATCAGAATGTTGATGGGGCGTAAGCAATGAGCCTTTGAACGTGACTTTCTAAAGGGTGTAAGATAGGGCCCATATATCTCAAAAAATATATTTGCTTACTATCATTGCTATTTCTAATCTCCATTCAAGTTAAAATTTCTCCTTATCTTCTGATGTACAGTTAGTAGTAAAGTGTTAGTGTGGTGCAGGGTGGTGTAAAAGTAGTTCACCACTCATTTGTCCATTCGAGCCATGAACTCCACGAAACCTTTTAAGAAGAAGAAAATGACTGACTCCATCTGCTGCCTAATGGACAGATAATAGCCATAATATTAGCACCGCTGACAGGTGAGGAGAACACATTGATTCTGATGAACTTCATACTCTATACAGTCGCATCTACTAAGGATAGACATATACCCAGCAAAAAAAAAAAGCCTTTCCAAAAGAAAGAAGCATAGTCTTCAACAAAGGGAACACAATCCTTATTAATAGCCTAAAGATACCTAAAGTAATAAGCAAGTGCAAATGTCTACAACTTTTGGACACACAGCACAATGTACATGACATTGGTTGCCAGCTAGTGTTAATTGGTTTGCAGTAGCTACTGTAAGTTTTTCAAGTCACAGATAGGTTCACAGGTGGGTTTACAGAGGGATTTACACTGGATTCAGGTAGGAGGTAAGCCTATGGGTCATGGATTTTATGGAAAACTTTTTTTAATTAGTGGATGTAGACGATTTAAGGTACATTAAGAAAAAATATCATACCTGACTAAAAATGTAAGTACACTACAAGTCCAAGAGTCCAAAATCTTGCCACAGGTGCCCAACCGTGCACAAAGAGTTGTGAAATATCTGTACAAATGCACTAACCAGTAGAATGAGAAACTCAGGAAATGTTGCAAATGACAGTAAAAACACACATGGGTTGTTCAGAGGTGGGTTTACATTTCGGTACAGACTACTTGAAGGTAGGAGGTACTGTAAATCTTAAGTAAGCTGTATGTTACACCTTTTTGAGCACATGGCCCTGTTTTGTTGTTTTCTTGTCTCCGCCCTAGCCCCGCCTTGACATCAGTGTTCCCATCTGTTTCATTTGTAAGCCAGCCCCCTTGTTATCTTACCAGGTGTTCCTTGTCTGTGTCTGTGTAAATATAACCCATGATTTCCTTTGTTTTCTGTCCAGCTTTTGACGTTTGTTCATGCTGAGTTTATGGTTCTTTAGTTAGTTAGTTTGTTTCTTTGACTTTGACTTCAGTGGCGATTGCTCTAAGACTGCAAGGGAAGCTCAGCTTCCCCTAAAATCTAAAAAAATAAGTGATTAAATATATACTGTTGTGTGTACATGTCACTGATTAAATATGCGCTACAACGCGCTGAACTTAGTTCAGAATCAGCTTCTTATCACTGGTAACGCTGCGGCTTTCCTCTCACTCATTCCCGCAGCTTCACAGCGCTGCTTTAAACAGTGCGGACGCTGAGCGTCCACAGACTTCAATAGCGGAGCAAAGCGCGCGGCGAAACGAGACGAGTCATTGGATAAATGCTGGGCTTTGTCCCGCCCATCGGACGCTCAGCGCCTCTGGGGGTCTATGGGGCAGTGGGCTGGCCTCGGCCGGCCCGGACGCTCAGCTTCTGCATGATGATTGGATGATCTGTCTGAGGCGGAGTCCCTTTTTGATTGACAGCGAAATGAGCGAATCAGCGATATTTGGGTTTAAACATGCGCGTTGGGAGCATTTTCATTCTGTTCTGAGTTGAACCGGAGACTTTCCCAATCCTTATAGCGACATTTTCTTTATTAAAAACAACTAGCGACAAATCCAGCTTCTATTTCTGGTGCTTTTCTGTAGCTGCTTGTGTTTGGAGACTGACTTCTATCACTCTTTCTGACTTCTGTCAATCTTTCTGACTTCTATCACTCTTTTCAATCGCAAGCTGAACATAATATCAGACAGTTTTAATGTTGAGGACGGATTTTGAAGAAGCCATTTGATAGTCTTCCTTACAAAGAAAAACTTAAGGTTTAAACAGCAGGGCAGATCAACTGCTCAGATTAATTTGGTGTAAAATGTGGGGAAAAGTAACAGGTATTTTCAGCTGTTCTGGTATGATAAAGTGATCTGGCTGACTGGAAGTGCTGTAACAAATAAAATGTACTGATGGCCATTCCTCTTGATGAAACCATCTCAGGACATAAATTAACAGGGGCCAGTATTAAGTATTGTGTTGTCATTAAAAATAATTAAAATAATTAAAAATAATAAAGGGATTATTCAAGGAAATTGAAACTGTCCAAAAAGAAAATAAATTTACCTGCATTCATTTCCTTTACCAACTTCAAAGATTTTGCTTAATGTTTTTTTTTTTTTTTTTACTGATCATTTTATGTTTATTCATGTCATAGCGTATTTTTATGTAATTGTTCAATGTAAAGAATGTGTCCCTTTTTGTTGTGTAGTTAAAATAAACATGAAAATAATGCCTTTTGTTTACAAAAAAAATATCATGGAGAGTAGAATTTATGTATAAATAAAACGACATATGTTAAGATGTAGGCCGAAATTGAGCTTCCCCTCCTTGAAAGACCAGCATCCGCCACTGTTTGACTTGTTAGTCATGGAAAAAGTTAGGCTTTTGGGAGATTGAATCAAATGAACCAATTCATTCTGAAAAAGATTCATTCTTTTGAGATGTTCAAATCATGATTCACCACAGTGACATCTGGAGTGTAATCAGACACTTTACATGTTTGTTTTCTAGTTCAAAATGATACCAAACAGCAGATCTAGGTCTTTTTTGAGATCCTTGACTAATTATGAGCAGTAATAATAATAAGTGATAATAAAGCACGGTAATGTATGTGTTTTTTTTTTTTTTGCACAAAAAAACAAAACAACGCTTAGCATAAGGTTTGTCAATGGTGTTGTGTGTCATTTCGACAACTAACACAGTTCTGAGATCAGGACAAAACATTCTGATCTCAGATCAGCTGATCGCAATGCCTTACTCATGAAAAGATTTGAAACGTTAATGTAGCGAAACATGTGTTGTGACAGTTACATGGCTTTTTTTTTGTTTTAATATGGATTTTGAAGCAGTGTATCAAAACAATGTGATTCAAATGAGTTGATTCATTTTGAATCAAGGTTTCGAGTTTGACATTAATGCTTTTTGTTTGTTGGCCCCTGATTTTCTTTGTGGTTCTTTCATATTTCACATTAGGAAATAAAGCTACTGAACCCAGAACAGCTCTGACCACTGGAATAGGACATCGTGGACACAGTTACTGTACCACACCTGAGCCTAAAACAAGTTAACTCAAGTTAATACTTGAGATGCATTTAAAATAACATGAGTGGGCACATACCAAAAAATAAAAAATAAATAACACAACTGTAGTTGGTGGTTCTGCCCTGCACGTTGGTTGGTCCTTGCATTGTAATGTGCACCTTTTAATTTTTTTTTTTTTGTAACTTTTGTAACTCAATCTTCGTTGGAAATGAATGTTGATCTTTTTTACCTGTTGCTTTAGAGAATACTGTGAAAACTAAAGCATATATAAAGCAGTATAGCATAAATGTTCACAGCATTCTCATTTCAAAAGAGTTATGCATGATAATCTCAAGCCTTGAGGGCACAGATGGGCTCACAGATGGGTTCACAGGTGGGTTCACAAGTGGGTTCACAAGTGGGTTCACAGGTAGGAGGTAGACCTATGGGCCATGGAAGTCAACCAACAATACAAAAACGTCAGATCAGAATCTCAGAAGTGAGCAGTCAGGCTGCAGTTCAGTCAAATCTAGCATTTCAACTCTCTCTCTCACACACACATACACACACACACACATTGAATGAACATCACAGAGGCGTACACATGGGCGTCTTTCTGAGGGTATAATGGCCGCTGTTTGACCATAAGGCCTCGGCAGGGTAGCAGGGCTGCGTTCGCGGTTTTGATATGAGCTTAGAAACAACTTTGGTTTCCAGTGTTAATCAGCTCCAATTTCTTCCACCCAGGAAGAGTCTCTAATTAGTGGAGCAGTGATGCTCCCTTCCAGTTGACCGTAACCTGTGTGTGTATGTGTGTGTGTATATCTCAGTGGCAGTCCTGCCTGAGTGAGTTTAATTGATGCAGGTAGTCACACTTGGTGAACCCCGCCGAGCACCTCCCTGCCCCGCCTACACACATTACCGCTAATTGTCTGTGATGTCTCTCTCCCTGTGTGCCCGGCTCTCTTCCTCTCCCTCGCCCACGCCTCTCTGTCCATCTTCATCATCTTTTTATCCTTCCCTCGCTCTCAGCTGCTACCTCATCTTTTATCTCTGTTTTCATCAACCGTTCTCTTTTAATAGCGGCCGTTACATATCGGTGACATCATTTCCAGGATGGCAAAGCAATGGCGCTCGAGGCGTCAGTTACGACAAAGCGAGACGTGAAAGACACGGCACAGAAAAACAAACAAAAATTCAATTAACACAAATAAAATCAATCAATATGTAGCCAGATCTGGACACACTCAATCAATTTTCACTTGAAAACTTACTTTACTTACTCACTAAGAAGTTATATGCTCAAGTATTTGTAGATACCACTTCTATTTTACATTGACATCTATTGAAAGTTAAGGCCGTTTCATTCCTCTTCTGTAAATTTGCTGTTTTGTAGATACATATTTTTGTTTTTATTAGACAGTGTTAACAGGAACCTCAATTGAGAGTCCAACATCTACTGCATGTTAATTCAAATATTTTAATATTGCCTACAAATTGCATAATTTTTACATTTTAATTGACTTATTTTTTACTTCAATTAAAGAGGCCAGTTCATATTTATCAGTTTTCTGATTAAACAGTTTATAGTTGTAAGTTTGAGTGATGTAAACATTGTTTTATTCTATAAAATACTGACAACATTTTTGTCAAAAAAAAAAGATAAAAAATCTGCAGAAGAAATTGCAGAAAATGAGAAATAGTCAAAACAATGAAAAAATGATTGCTTTCAGACTTCAAATAATGCAAAGAAAACAAGTTTGTATTCGTTCAGAAACTAATAATAAACAATAATGGAGTTCAGAAATCAATATTTGGTGGAACAACCCTGGTTTTTAATTACAGTTTTCATGCATCTTGACATGTTATCCTCCCCCAGTCTTACACACTGCTTTTGGGTGAACTTATTTTTACATTCTGTACAAAATTCAAACAGTTCAGCTTTGTTTGGTGGCTTGTGACCATCTATCTTACTCTTGATTACATATTTGAGGTTTTGGAAGCATAACATTTTTTGTTTTGTGACCATTTTTACTTTTACGCTGTAGTGTGCTAGGGAGGCAGCATCAGCAAGAGGGATGCTAGACGACTGGACAGGCTGGTGAAGAAAGCTGGTTCTGTTCTGGGATTGAAGCTGGAGTCCCTAACACCACTGGCAGAGAGGAGAGCCCTCAGCAAGCTGCTGAACATCATGGACAATGTTCACCACCCTCTGCACAGCACCATCACCAGGCAGAGAAGCTCATTCAGCAGCAGACTACTGTCCCAGTCCTGCTCCACAGACAGACTCCGAAAGTCTTTTGTCCCTCAGGCCATAAGACTTTTCAACTCATCTCAGCACAGCAAACTAAAGACTTTGTGACACTTTTTCACCCTGGCAACTCTGGCCACACCATGGACACACTGATTTAAATCATTATATAACTGTTTATTTGCACTTTCTGTGTGGCTGACATCAGTTATCCTCACTTTATGCACATCAACATCTATCCATTTTGTTTTTCATTTTCTGCAAATAGATGCTCTAAATGTTAAAAAACAATATTAAAAAAAAAATGTTACTCAAACATATACCTATAAATAAAAGAATCAGAGAAATCAATAATTTTGAAGTGGTTTTAGAGCTGTATACAGTATAATGTCTTTCAAACTTCATATTTATAAACGTTATGTGTGAATGTTTTGCCAAAGCAGAAACAATATAAAACTTTTTTTTCAAAATTGAAGATTTATTGTGATAGATGTGGTATATGGACCTGCACAGTGTGTTTTATCACATTAAGAGTTTGTGGAACAGATTGTCAGTGTGAGCAGTGTTCTCCTGTGAGGCTGTTGAGGCTGGGGCTGAGCGATGGATCAGTCCCAAAACGGCAGATTCTTCTTTACTTAAGTGCAGAAGAGAACCAGAATCCCCAATAATCCCATCTAGATCTTCTCCCAGTCCTCTTATCCTGCACCTTCATCTCTCTCTCTCTCTCTCTCTCTCTCTCTCTCTCTCTCTCTCTCTCTCTCTCTCTCTCTCTCTCTCTCTCTCAGACAGATGTGGGGTATTATGGAGATAATATGGATAGCGGGGGATCGACTGAGTCTGCTTTAGGGGTATTCTCTCCGATTTGGAGATGCAGAGCTGCTGTTCCTCACACAGACTTATCCTCCGACTTCCCTGAAAAACACTTTTACAGATTTATCCCTACATTACTGCACCTCACACACAGCCGAGCTCTCTCGCCCATCTCTCCTCTCTCTCTCGCTAAAACCCTCTTAGGAAACAGATGGAGAGAAACACAAACCATGTGTGTGTGTGTGTGGTGTTGGTGTTGGTGTTGGTGTGTCTCAGTGTGTGTGTTGGCGTGTTTTAAACCATTATCTGAAAAGTATAGTCTGTTCTTTTCTTTAGTTCTCTTCTATTTAGGACTCTCAGTGCCATATTTTTAAATTCACATTCAGAACACACACATTCTCACACACACACACACACACACACACACACACACGTACTCACACAGTGGACACTGAGCATTGTCCATGTCATTTCTGCAGAGACACAATTTTACAATGAAGCTTAGAACAAAATACAAAAGCGAGACAAACAGAAAGAGAGAACAGGAGAGATAGAGGTAGAAAGAGAATATGGGTTAGATAATTAGAAGGGGTGAGAGACAGTAACAGAGTGATAAACACAATGGAGAGATAAAGAGAGAAGAGAGAGAATAGAAATAGAACAGAGATAAAACATTAAGGTCAGACATAGGGGTGAGATACATTGAGAGAGCAACAAAAAAATTAAAACAGAGAGATTGAGATGAGGGAGACAGAATAGCAAAGAGAAATAGAATATAAAGAGACAAATAGATAGAGGTAGATACGTAGAGATAAAGAAAAAAGAAAGTAAAGTGGAAAAGATAGATAGATAGATAGATAGATAGATAGATAGATAGATAGATAGATAGATAGATAGATAGATAGATAGATAGATAGATAGATAGATAGATAGATAGATAGATAGATAGATAGAAACCTAACCTAACCTAATCTAACATTAGAGTCTGACATCAGTGACTAATAAACACATTCCTAAACCTTGTGGAAAGCCTTCAGAGAAGACCTGAAGCTGTTATAGCTTATAAAAGAAGGACGACATCATATTAAACCTTATCGATTAAGAGTAGGACAAACAGGGGAAGAGGGTAAGGGTGAGAGACTATAAATGGGGGATGTAGAGAGAGAGAATGAGCGAGAGAGAAAGAAAAATGGTGAGATTGTGTTGTGGTCATATCTGAGCCATGGAGGTCAAAGGACTCTTCACTTTCTGTATTAAAGTGCAGCTTAAGCTGATTTTCTGGAGCAACTCTACAACACACACACACACACACACACACACACACACACACACACTCACTCACACCACTGTCAGATACACAACTGCAGGCTGTTAAACAGGAACTGTCTTCAACTGTGTTAAATAAAAATGTTAGTTGCTTAGAGTGTCTTATACTGTATATAACCAAATACATAATCACATTTACAATATAGTACACTGTATATTAACATTAATACTGTTCTAACAGTCTATACTGGCACTATACGGACAAACATATTGAAACATTCACTTTTTTGTTGTTTTTTTTTTTCTTCCTGAAATCAAAAGTATTAAAAAAGTTCATCCTTCTTTTGTTGGACTAATTGTCTCTACTATCCAGAGAACTTACTTACTTTCAGCAGCAAGAGCGTTAGCGAGGTCAGGGAATTTGTATGCTTATTTATTTATTTATTTATTTAATATTTTTAGTCGAAGGCCTGTTCATACATATTTGGGCAGTAATTGTAAGAAGGTAGTTGAGCTCACTGTTTTTATTCAGCTTCTCTCTCTCTCTCTCTCTCTCTCTCTCTCTCTCTCTCTCTCTTTTTCTCCTTCCTTCACTCTCTCTCTAAACCAATATTATCAGTATAAATAAATCATCAGCAGAATCATCAGCAGCAGTAATTATAATAATTAGGGAATCAGTGAGGTTCTGTTAGTGAACTGAGAGGAAGTGAGGTAGTGTTGATTTGGGTGCTGGCCAGACTTCTGACCACATGGAGGTGTTTGTGTTGGGGTTTGATTGGCAGTTGACCCGTGATGACCTCGTGGCTCAGGTCGCGCCCTAAAAACACCAGTGGCGAGTCGTGCACCCCTCTGAGTGCTGATTTGGTGCGAGGAAAGGTAGACATGTAGTCTGTGTGTGTGTGTGTATGTGAGAGAGTGAGGGAGAGAGAGAGAGAGAGAGAGAGAGACTGATTTTTTTTTTTGTGGAAGGTTAAAGGTTGAGGTGTGAGTCATGAGAGCAGATGTGTGGTTTGTGTTTAATTAGGCCGGACACGGTGCTGGCATGCGAGTAAACCCTTCTGGCATAGTATTTACCACACACACACACACACACACACACACACACACACACACACTCACACACTCACCCAAAAGTTGAAGTTCAACTTTTTATGCTTAGTTTTTTTTCTCAAGTGGCATTGATAAAAAATATATATATATATATAATAAATAAATAAATAGCACTGAAATGTCCAAATGTTTGTGGACACCCCTTCTAATGACTTCATTCAGCTACTTTAGGGTGCCAATTTTGCTGACACTTGCAGACACAGATGGTCTAGTCCCTGCTATGAAGTACTGCCAGTAGAATAGGACTGTCTAAAGCAGACCTATTGGCACCAGCGAAGTGGAATGGAGTGATGGTGGATGATCACATGGTGGGAACATAGGCTATGTGGGTTCCGGGTGGGCATGGGCTCTGAGGTGGCTGAGTGTTTGTCCTGGAATTCATTCAGGCTTCCCAAAAGAGCCAAATCATTATAGCACACCTATACTTACATGGGTTCCATCTAAGACCAATATACAGTATACAACACAGATGGAGTCTATCAGTGATAGATAGATAGATAGATAGATAGATAGATAGATAGATAGATAGATAGATAGATAGATAGATAGATAGATAGATAGATAGATAGATAGATAGATAGACAGATATGTGGGTCCAACACCTTGTAATTGCACATGTATGATTTCAGAAGCTGTGAGGTGTATTGAATGTTTTTTAGCAATGTGTAACACAGTTATTTAGCATCCTACTTTAAAGCTTGTTTGTAATACATACTATAGTTGTGCAGCCACATAAAAGCTGCCCTACAGTAATGTGGGACTGGTGTTATTAAATTGTTTCGTTATTACATTGTAATAATTACAAAATTACAATTGAACTATTGTGACTGTAATATTCATTACCACACATACAGACTACAGAAGTACAGTTTATGTAGTTACACATGTATAACTCCACAAGCTGTGTTTTAAAACATCTGTAACAGCCGATAATGTCATACATACATATGTGTAACATAACAATAATCACTATTGTGAGTATAATTTTAACTGCCACAGATGCAATGCATAATGAAAGCTTATGTACAGCTGTAAAAGTAAATTGACATGTTTGTCAATTGTAATTTTGTCAAATTAATTACACAGTTATATCTCAATAACTGGATTGTATACAGTGCTTTGTCTATATCTGAATGTATACATGTTTACACGTGTAATAAGATGAAGACAATTGTATTTATTGCTACTAATTATTTGACTAATTGACCACACATTTAATTACTAAACTGTTCTGTTACTTTTTCTGAATCAGTTTTTCTGATTTTGTTATTTATAGGTATATGTTTAAGTAAAATGAACATTGTTGTTTTATTCTATAAACTACAGACAACAACATTTCTCCCATAATACAAATATTAACATTGTTATTTAGAGCATTTATTTGCAGAAAATGAGAAATGGCAGAAATAACAAAAAAAGAGCTTTGAGACCTTAAATAATGCAAAGAAAGCAGGTTCATATTCATAAAGTTTTAAGAGTTCAGAAATGAATATTTGGTGTAATAATCCTGTTTTTTATTCAAAGTTTGTATGCATTTTGGCATGTTCTCCTCCACCAGTCTTACACACCGCTTTTGGATAACTTTATGCCACTCCTGGTGCAAACACTCTGGCTTGTGATCATCCATCTTCCTCTTGAGTTTTTCAATTTGGTAAAATCAAATAAACTCATCATTTTAAGTGGTCTCTTATTTTTTTTTTTCCAGAGCTGTATCAGCAAAGTACACCACCAATAGTTGCAGTATTAGTATTTAATAATCATCAACAAGGCGCAATTAGACCTTGGGACTGTCTATTGTCCATAACTCTATATACCATGCCCTACAATAAAAAGGAAAAAATAAAAATCATAACCCAGCAGATCAGTCTGTGTTGTTTTCAGCATCACTGCCTCACCCACACAAATCCCCACACCCCCACACCCCCTTCAACAACCCTCACCCACCACCCACTTTATTCTCCTTTTGGTAAAAAGCTCCAGCGAGGCCTGCTGTATACCATCTCGCTCTTTGTGTAAATAGTACAGTTCAAATAACAGTGAACTTAAGAAAGTACAAGGAATGTGAGACATCATCTCTCTTATATCTCTATAATATCTTTCTCTCTCTCCTTAAACACACACTAAAACAACTATACATTCTACATCCTAAAAAAAAAAGTTTTAGCTGGAAAGATTCAACAGACAGGAATAAAACTTGGTGGGTAGTTAGCTGTACCAGACTGAAATGGAGAGATTTAGAATGACAGGCGGTCATCTTCAGTGGTTCAGAGTCCTGATTTTGTCTTGGTGGAGACGACCAATGAATCATGTTTGGAGGCATTGTAGTCAGTGCCAAAATAGATTGATACTGGCCCTACCTTTTTTTAAAGCACTTGTCCACCGACGTGGATGTGGCACTGATCTGGTTCGCAAACCTAACTTTTAACTGGTTTGACACGTTTACTCCAAAAAAATAGGTTCCAGCACCAGGAACATTCGTTTGCAGTGGAAACCAAAGAAAACTAGGTTCTTTAGCACGAACCCTGACGACATCTGTGGGTGTGTCTGTTTGTACAGGAGCACCACCGCCGTGCTACGCCCTCTGTTGATGAGGTATGATTTGCCATTTTATTGATTCCACTACAACTGGTAGAAATGAAAGCTGGTACACTGAAAAGCACCACAGTTCTTAAAGGCCAGAGCGGAACTGGTTGAAGAACCAGATATTTTTTTAGTGGAAAAGCGCAATGCATACACAAGCTATCAAGATTCCTTCTCTACCCCAAATTAGCATTAATAGAATGAAAATATTGGAGTTCCTAATGGACTCCATTAGGAACCTCTACAAATCTTTACATGCTGAAACATGTGCTACTACTTCAGTATACAGTATGTAGCTCCATGAATATAAACATTTTGATTTTTAGTAATTTATTGTTCCTGGTAATATTTAGTATTGCAGTTCATTTTATTGTGTTGTACTCCTCTTTTCCACTCAC
The DNA here is from genome assembly GCF_023375975.1 of Astyanax mexicanus. Lineage (NCBI taxonomy): Eukaryota > Metazoa > Chordata > Actinopteri > Characiformes > Acestrorhamphidae > Astyanax > Astyanax mexicanus. The sequence continues at coordinate 30,543,015 of NC_064417.1, forward strand.
ACACACGCAAATAAGACATTTGCTTATTTCCAATTCCATACCAAAGCCAAACAAGCTCATTTGGGAAGTAAAAAAAAAAGCATGCCATCTTTCTGAAGCTTCGGAGCGAGATTCCTCTGAGAGCGTTTTTCCCTGGCCTTAACAATACCCTTGGAGATTGCTGGAGAGAACGAGGGCCTCTTTCCCTTTTTTCCTCTTTTTCCCCCTTTTTTTTATCTAGATAATTATTTTAACATCCCGAGCATGATGTAGCCTGAGATAACGACATCCTTATCTCACTCTAATGATCGCGGACACTCCCGCACACACATACAGCCAGCCTAATCTATGGGATCTTACCTTTAAAAAATGACATTGCCGAATGATAAAGTCAAATTCAAAAGGCTGCCAGTACCTGATTAGTTCAAAGACCGTCGCCGTTTTTCATCTGCGCAGGGCTTTCTTTCTTTTTTTTCCTGTCTGAATAAAAAAAAAATAAAAGGCTGAACTGTTTGTCTTTGGTTTTTTACAACAAAGGCTCATGGAACAAGGGCTTTTTTACTTTTTTACTTATTTCAATTCATTTCATTTTTATGTGGAGAACAAAAAAAAAAAGAGTTTCTCTTGATGTAGACACAGGACAATGAATATTTCATCTCTACACCCGCCTCCCCAACCAAACCCCCCCACCCCCCCTATAATAATACGCCCCTCCGATACTGTATCTAGGCTACATTTACCTTGCAAATAGGTTACGCACTTTCATACCCCTCCTTCAGCGTTTCATTTGCAGAAGCTTCAAATACGCCGGCAGCGCTCGAGGCGGTGCCTTTTGTGAATATCGGGTCGGTATACCTCGCCTAATACCTCGGCTCATACCTGCCATGCAGCTTTTGGCCTCCTTCTCAAAGTGAGACGCCATATGCCTGAATCTTTATTGAGTTCTGGAGAAATAAAAGAAAGAAAGAAAGAAAGAAAGAAAGAAAGAAATGCTGAGATGCTGTATGTCTGGATCTTTCTTGAGGTGAAAGAAGAAAAGAAAAAATGGGGAAGTTCTGGAGGAAAAGTAGAATTAAAAATAAATATATAGAGAAAGTGGGACCAAGGTAGGAAAAGAAGAAGGTTGCTTTACCATGTCTGATATCTTGCCTCATACATTGTAAGCAGATTTTTTTTGGTCTTCTTCTCAACGTGAGATGCCATATTTTTAATCTTTATTGAGGAGGAAGAAAAAAAAGATAGACACCAAAGAAACTGGAAGTTCTGGAGAACAAAATATAATAGAAAGAAAGAAAGAAAGAAAGAGGGAATGAGATAGGAAAACAAGGAGGTCGGTAAACCTCACGTAATACCTTACCTAATACCTCATATTGTCACTGTCCAATGAAAAACAAGTATCTTTCTTTTTTGTTCATAATATGCACAGACAAACTGACTCTTACACTGTGCCAAAAATGCATTGATGAACAAATCAATACAAAATACCTAAAAATGCCTGAAATTAACTAGTTTTACATTGACTCCCATTTAAATGTTAAAGTTTTTTTCTCTCTCTCTCTCCTGTAAAGAGGCTGTTTTGGAGATACTTGTTTTTAATTGGACAGGGATGATATGCAGCTTTTGGCCTCCTTCTCAAAGTGAGACGCCATATGTTTGGGTCTTTGTTGAGGTGGGAAATACAAAAGAAGGTCCTAAGAAGAAAGAAAGAATGAAAGAAAGAGGTAGAAAATATGGACATCAGTATACCTCACCTAATCCCTCAAAATCAGCTTTTGACCCTTTTTCTCTGAGTAAGCAGATGTCATTCGGTTGAACCTATGTTGAGATGGAAGGAAAAACATAAAGAAGTTCTGGAGAAAGACTAAAATACAGAAGGAATGAGGAAAACATGAAGGTCAGTATACCTCACCTTATACCCCACAAGCAATGTTAATCCTCAGAATACCTCAACTAACACCCCAAAATCAGATGTTGACCTTTTTTCTTTAAATAAAAAGAAGACATATGGCTGAACCTATGTTGAGGTGGATGGAAAAAAAATCTGGAGAAAGACAAGAAGAAAGACTAAAATGAATGAGGAATGAGGAAAACATGATGGTCAGTATAGCTCATCTTATACCACACAAGCTTTATTCATCCTCCTTCTCAAAGTGAGAAGCCATTTGCAAGCTTTATGGCGAGATATCAGGCGAGCAATACCTAATGTATTGTTTTTTTCTACCTCGTTTCCAATGTTTAAACAAGATGTAGATACTTGGCATCTCACTTTGGTAGGAAAACATCATGAGGATGTGTATCTTGCCTTGTGAGACTCCATATGTCTGAGTCTTTATCGTGGAAGGATGAAAAATCTGGGGAATTTCTGTAGAAAGGAAAAAAGAACAAAAGAAAGAAAGCGGGAACGAGGTGGGAAAACAAGGAGGTAATTGCTGAGTTGTTTGCGCATTAATTTACCTTTGCAATGACAATACGTTGACCCAGCCTAAACCCTCCCTAGCCCATTTGCTTGTGTTGTGCAGAAATAAAGTAGCTCCCGCATAAATTGTTGTCAAGTAGATGGATGTCCTCAATGCGTCCAGTAGAGAAAGAGGGAGGGAGGGAGGGAGGGTGAGTGAGTAGGAAAGTGGGAAGGAGGAGAGAGGGAGAGATGGATAAAGAGAAAGAGAGAGAGAGAGAGATAGAGATGCTACTGCTGCTGGTGGAGAAGTTTGACAGAGATTGCCGCTGAGTGGTAATGTCTGCTGGTGCGTTTGCTGTGTTCAGAGAGTTAATTGTTTGCTGAACAACTTTTGTGCACGGCCAGCACTTTCCATGCATCCTTCCATGTCTGTGAGTGTGTGTGTGTGTGTGGAGGGATGGGGGAGTGTGTGGGAGTAAACACAATACAGACAGGAAGACATCTCAATAGATAAAAATAAAATTAGCAATTATGGGGTCCAAGCATTAAGTACTTACAGTATATGAACGTGGACAAAAGAAGAATTGGAACACCTGCTCAATCATGCTTTTGTCAAGAATAACTCTACTGAGTCTCTACGGTCCAGATAAGGCTTTCCAATAGATTGTGGTTTGGAGCATTGCTGTGAGGATTTGATTGCATTCAGCAACAGTGCCAGGATGTTGGGCGATCATCACCTCACTTCACCTCGATGACTAATGGATTGAGTTCCATCGTTCTAGAGAACACAGTTCGGCTGCTCAACAGCTCAATGCTAGGGGGCTTTATGCCTCTCTAATGCATGCCTGGCATTAGGCATGCTGCCAATAGGAATTTATTATCATCGGATTCATTTTATTTCTGTTTATAAATAAGGCTTAATCCACAGTTACATTAAATAAATGAATTCCCAGTCTAAGTATTTGTGTCTATACTGCTGCATGACGTGCCTGCACACCAAGTGAATTCAGGTTTTGGCTTCTTTTCACTTATTTTTTTCTCTAGTTTCCTCTTGTAATCAGTCGTAAATTCTGAATCAGCTGGAAAACCTGACCATGGTTCATTAGATCTGAACAGCAAAATCAGTTCAACTTTTTAAAGCGCTTTCACACTGCCGGTGAACTGGATCATGGTTCATTAGATCTGAATTGAGACCACCTTGTTTGGTCTGGACCAAACTCTGGTTCTTTTGGTAAAGACAGTGGTTTGATATGGTACAGGACTTTTACCATACTGGACAGGAATGTGACTGGCATTCCACAGCATTATGCACCAGTTTTTGTGAGTAAACCAAACCAAAGTTACATAGTGCAGTTAGCATTATTCTAAGCCCAGAGTAACACTGATAGAGACAATATTCCTCTACATTTCGAAGCTGATATTTTAATGTAACCCCCCCTCCCCCAATGAAAACATTACAGAATGCTGCTTTACCAAGCAAATACCTTTTTAAAATAACTTTTTTAATCACTTTCACACTGCAGGTGAACTGGATCATGGTTCAGTAGATCCAAACTGAGACCACCTCTTTTGGTAGGGACAAACTCTGGTCCTTTTGTCCAGACAGTGGTTTGCAGCCCCTTTCACCTCTTCTACCTTGGATTGAACCAAACTTATACGTCTGAAAGTCTGGACCAAACAAGGCAGGAGTGAAAGCACCCTAAATGTACTGTTATATGGGCTAATACTGACGAAAGAGCTACTTGGCTAAAATCCATAATGCAATGATTTTTGAACCACCTAGGACCACCTAAAAGGTTTTCTCCTGAGCTTTCCCTATAGTTGCAAAGAGTTAGAGGAAAGCTTAGTATGCTTCATGCTTCAGGGAACGTTTTTCTTCAAGAAAATCCTTTTTTTTTAAGGGGCCTCAAAGCACCGTCAGGGGTTCCTGCATGGTTACAAATTAAAAAATCCTGAGTAACTTATACTGTACTTTTCAAACAGTTTCTACTTTGCCACAATTTTGTTTTCTTCTCTTTTTTTCTGGACGAGCTGAGAGATACAAAAAACGCAGCTGAAAGTAAAAGAAGCATTTGTAGTGATATGATACAGGGCTTTTACCAGACTATGCAGACTTATGCAGTTCTTGTGAGTAAACCAAACCAAAGTTACACAGTGCAGTTAGCAGTATTCTGAGCTCAGAGTAACAGTGATAGAGACAATATTCTCATTTTAAGTTGATATTTTAATGTGAAATGTGAAAAAAAGGTTACAGAATGCTGCTTTGCCAAGCAAAGACCAATTTAACTTTTAAAGAACCCTTTTGCCACCTTTATTAACACTTCTTACTACCGTGGAAGACACTGCTGAAGACATGCACATATTCCTTTTAACACATTTTCCCTCCAACAGCTTTCTGGAGAAAACTTCAGTTTGTTCTGTTCTGAAATGGTCAAATTGGCTTTCTCGAAAAACTACTAGAGTTGTAACAGCTTAATTCTAAGTAAGTGTCAAAACAGACCCAGAGAGTGTAACTAAATTCAGCTAATTCCCAGAAATACAGCCTGGTCACCTCCCTGATCTCCGCAAGCTCATAACGACGCAGACGTCGGGCTTTGTGTTTCCACGGCCGATAAACCTCTGCTACCTTTTGTTGTGAGGTTTTTAATATTCGCACAGGCTCTCACTCTCGCTCGCTCGCCCCTCCAGCCATCCGCAGAGCTAGTGGGTGCGGATTTTGGCTATTTGTCACGGCAGCTCTCCACCAGACATGACTGATGCCCTGGCTGCGAGTGATGATCTGAAGCTCCAGCGATTCTTTATTAAAACACTTTCCGAGCCGACATTTGCATATTGAAATTGCTACTTAGAGCAAATTCCGTACGTGGAAACAAAGAACCGGCTGCGGGCGAACCGTATTGATCATTCCGAAAACATAGTTAAGAACTGATGAGAAACGTGCAGAGAAGATGACGGAGGGATGAGGGAATAGGATGATGGGGAATGGGTTTATTATAAAGATAAGGATTCCTATAGATGATGGACAGACAGGAGAACAACAAACAAGTCCTTTCCTTTCTTTCCAATGAATATAAACATTGGAAGGTCAGTTATTAATTAAATTTTACAGCACATAAATAATGTACATTCCTATAGGTTTTCCGTACTCTACTTAATTATATTTTATTATATTATAATTTTATTATATAATTAAATAGATGTGCATAACTCTATCTATCCGTATATTAATGTTTGCATACTTGTTCCATTATGCTTACAAGGTTGCCAGCTACAATAATTTGAAATAGTTGCATCATTGCATAATCGTTATTAAGACTATTAGACCTTAAGACCATTCACACCAAAATGATAAAAAAGTGTTTTAGTGTGTTCTCTACTTTTTACACTAAATACAGGATATTTGTTCTATGTATTTTTGTTTAGTGCTTCACCCATTAGAACCTGTATGTAAGGGTACATTTCAGTACTTCACTCTCAGAACCACAGTTTTATTGGCCCTAAAGTAAAACTCTTTGGAACGCCCCAATTAATAGCTAAATAAGGTAGTGAACACTGTAGTTCACTGATTTAATTTTTTCCTCTGTCAAAATCTTTCTGAAATTCACAGTAGGAAATACTGTATTAACTAGAAACAATAATCAAGCTCCACACAACAGCTAAATAACTGAATTAGCAAAAGATATGATGACATGTATGTGTGTTGTTGACACGTCTAGCTTACTGTGTATAAATAAGAATGTCTGTGGTACATGTGTTCCTGTAAATTATCTTGTAGGTAGTTTTTGGATGTTTTAGCTTGATCATTGGTGTTATGCGGTCTAAAAAGTTTGAGAACCACTGTACAAAAGTTGCCCTAAGATCAGCAGATCTCCATTGGGTGGGGGACAACATATAATAAGATAAATTGCAATCAATGATAGCATTTGTAATATTTTCTAGATTATCATTTTATTTTCTTCGAGTTCTAAATCAAGTGTTAGTTAATTAAATTTAAAGTATTAATAAGAGTTTACCCATTTGTTTACCCATTTGTATCTAACAAATTATATATATATATATATATATATATATATTATATTATATTATATATATATATTTGTATGACTTTGATGTTTGCCGTAACTATTGCCAACTAGTGCATATACTCATAGATACTAGTAAACAGTTTGGACACCTTGAATTTAGTTGTTTTTCATTATTAAAAAAATAAAATAAATAATAATAATAATAATAATAATAATAATAATAAATATCTCTTTCTTCTTGGTGTGGGTGCCATGTGGGAGGGCGGGAGCGAAGCTTTATGGAGGTATGTTAAGTTGGACAATTGGTGTATGTTGTTCATAATAACAATCCTCCTTCAAAATAAATAAAAATACCATAATCACAAAAAAAAAAATAATAATAATAATAATAATAATAATAATAATAGTAATCTGCATTGTAGATTATTACTAGCATATTCTAAGCTATTTTTAGTATTAGTAAAACTATTTAGGAAACAAAAAAAGTGTTAAACAAACCAGAATACGTTTTATATTTTAGACCCTTTGAAGTAATATCTCTTGCTTAGATGATAGCTTTGCACATTTTGACATTTTCTCAGTCAGCTTTAAGAGGTAAAGTATTTTTCATGAGTTCATTATTTGAATCTCTTGTCCTCTTAATGTGTTTAAGAGCATCAGTTGTAAAGTTGTGAAGAGGTAGAGTTGGTATACAGTAAATAGCCCTATTTGAATTTTTTTTATTGCATATTATGTCAAGATTTATTCAACTAAGTAAAGAAAAAAATGACTTTAAGAAATGAAGGTCAGTCAATCTGAAAAATGTCAAGAAACTTGGAAGTCACAAAGACCATCCAAAATGTAATTAAGAAACAGGCTCTCATCAGGACCACCCCAGGAATGGAAGACCAAAAGTTTGTCAGAGTTACCAGACAGAACCTGCAGAGAAGAGCCACTTTTATTCCCCCGGGGCTACCTTAGAAATAAATCAAGTTCCCCTTTAATTGTAATGATCTGATTACAATTTGCCTTAAAAAAGTTAAGTAAATTCAACTTATCCGGTCTTACAGTATAACAAAAATAAAAAAGTTAAATCAACTTTCCCTTTAGTTGTAATAACTTGATATTCTAAGTCATGCTAACTTAAGTTGTCATTAACCATTACTTAACATTTTTAAGGCAACCAGTTTCCTTATTTATTTATTTTTTTAAGTAAATTCAACTTATCCGGGCTTACTGTGTGCTTCTTTGTTATCAACAATGTGATATTGCCTTATAGTAGTCAATAGTGATACCTAGTAGTACTAATATAGGTACTGTAATTAGCATGTGCTTACTTAAGCAATACTGCACATAAAGTAGGTTAGTCCCTCCTTTAATAAAGGACCCTAATCAGTGTAACTAAACTGAACGGGGGAAGGGAGGTTGAAGGGTCTTGAAAGACAGACTTGCAGATAGTCTAAACTTGCTAATCCCCCTGGTAGCTCCAGCGTTAGCTCCTCAGTGTGAGCATTGTTGTAACGCACTGTTTCTGGATTCAGTCATGTAGTTTGATAGAGTCCCGATATGACAGCATTTCCAAACAGCAATAAGCGCGTACTCGGCTCGCGCTAATTAACTTCCTTTCACAGGAAACAAAAGCACAAACACAGCAAACGACTGCAAAAACGGGACTCAATCTGTCTGAGCATTGTGCATTTGTGCGCATTTGTGTGCATTTTCTCTTCCCCCAGCTTTTTTTCAATTTTTTTTTCCACAATCCTTCATTTTCCATACGTTTGTGTGATTTGCCTGCTGTGTTGTTGTTTTTTCTGTGTTTTATTTTTTTATTTTTTTTTCTTCCTGGGTAAAGCGCTTAAGTCGTCTGGATTGGAGAGGAGTGTTTAAGTGATCCCCGTGGCCGCGGGCAGGGACCTAAATCTATTCTGACACAAGCTTAGCGCCTGTAATCCTATTATTCCCATCTGATCCCGGGCTCAAACACAAAAACAAGTCACAATGGCGCGTAAAAGTTGAAGCACTCGGCTATTGTGCGTCACCGCATCCGTGGGCTTCCTCCGCGTTCGCTCTCCAACAAGCGAATCTTTCTTTATTTAAGGCGCTTCGTAGCACAGCGACGTGAGATTGCAACGCCGGAGCATTAAAGCGGTAATGACACATGAAAGGAAGTGGGCAAATACTGTAGACAAACAAACAAGCAAACAAATAAACAAACAACCAAACACATGGGTGACAGCAATGCCATTAAAAGTTAAATCTAATTAGTTAACATTGCTTTAAGAGGATGCAAAAGCATACAAACCAATTGGCTTTAACATAACTTTCACATAAAGTGGAATATGGGTACCACTTTAAAATAAGGCTCCTTTATAAAGGTTTTAGAAATAGTCTAATAATTAGGCTGTAAACACTCTATAAACCATTAATAACTAGTTACAACACATAACATACAACATGCAATATTTTGTTATTGTTTTTTTTCCATCAGTCAGCATTAACATATCTAATATAATAGTATAGAAAGTCAATTTAGTTATTTAATGTTATATTATGTTAACATACACCACAATATGATTATTGGATAAATTATGAATTTGGATAGATAAAGTTATTAACATATATGTTAATCACTGCTTACTGATGGAACAGGCAAAGTAAGATTTAACAGTATAAATGAATGTGGACTATTTGGCAAACATCAAGCCACTGTTCTCATTCCTTTGTATATTTCTATGTGTTATAACTGCTTATTAATGGTTTTTAAAGTATTTACAACCTAATTAATAACATAAACAAACTCCTTTTTAGACTATTTTTAAACCATTCATAAAGGAGCCTTATTTTAAAGTGGTACCGAAATATGTATGGTATGTTATATTAACCAATACTTTTAGCGCTTTCAGTTTTCAGGAAAGGCGCTATATAAATAAAATATTATTATTATTATTATTATTATTATTATTATTATTATTATTATTATTATTATTATTAGTAGTAGTAGTAGTAGTAGTAGTAGTAGTAGTATTGTTAACCCACACAAAAGTTTAACTAACTAACTAACTAACTTAAACTTTAGCTAAATAATTTTTTTATAGCATACATCTGACTTACTATAGACTACTTACAACTACTATTTCAAAATCTTATTGTGCATCTTGTTGAGTTGGCATTACTCAAATGCATTTTTTAATCAATTGATAGGTTTATTTAACTTTTTGGGTTAGGGCTGAGTTGATTTTAAATAATCTAAACATAAACACTAAAAAATAAAAAATAAACATTTTTTTTGACAAAGTAATAGTAATAACAAATAAATTACAGGTATTACAAAAATATGCAAATATTATACTTTCCACATATCATATCATGTCTATGAAAAATTGATTAAATTATTATGCATGCAAATTTGAGCATAAGTGTAAATTATAAATTATAAATGCTTTTCAAAGCTCGCATAATTTTAGGAATGTCTAAAGTACTTAGCTATGTAGGTGTTTTAGAAAGATGTGTACACAGACATTTGGATACATAGCTTGACTTGCTGTGTTGGGAGAGGATCTTGCATTGGATTAGTATATATATCTCAATCCTATGTGTGTCTGTGTGTGTGTGTGTGTGTGTGTGTGTGTTTGTGTGTGTGTGTGTGTGTGTGTGTGTGTGTTTGTATCCACACTGGGAGTGTGTGAATGATGCCTCATTAGAATAGCGACTATACTCCAGAGACTGAGAGGTGATGAGACTGATGAATGAAGGAGTGATAGCAACAGAGGGAGAAAGAGAGAGAGAGAGAGAGAGAGAGAGAGAGAAAGAGAGATTGATAGAGAGAGTTAGGCTGTTTATTAGAGGTGATTGTATTCTCCTGAACAAAGCGAGCTTCATCTGGAAGTGCCTTTATTATCCCAGATCCGAGATACAGGATCAGAATGGAAATGAATGGGCGAGCGAGGCCAGGGATGAGTGAGGCGAGTCAGTCCCGCGTGGCTCAGTGATACAAAAAAGCCTGTAAGGATATAAACACACACACACACACACACACACACACACACACACACACACACAGGATTAAGACATATATATTAATCCAATGCATGGAAGATCCTCTTCCAACACAGCAGGTTAAGCTATGTGTCCAAATGTCTGTGGACACCTCTTTCTAAAAGTTGAATGCATTGCTGTGAAAGATGAGCAAAGGGCGTGTACTAATTCTCTTAATTAATCATGAGTGTGTTTTGCATATAATGTGAAATAAACCAATCAGTGTGCCAGTTCTCATTCTCATTAAGAGGCAGGTGAGCTCTGACTTTGGCACGTTGGTATCTGACCTGTGTTTTTACACTGTAAAGGTACGCAAACAGCTCATTTAAGGGAACAGCAATGCTATTTATTCTTTATTCTATTTATTGTTGAGGTAAAAGTTGAGTTTGATCTCTGCAGCACACTTCTGTGTGTGTTTAACAAGCGGGAATGTACGTGTGCTAAGGGTGCACAGTGTACAAGGCGCTCCTGCATGGCTAAAATAGAATTGGGCATCTGACTGTTGACTGTTGTCCTGCTTTTAACCAGTCAGTGGCGCACCTGTATTTCTTGCCACCGTGATAGAAACACACCAGAAATGTACCTGAACACACTTCACTTCCAGACCCATTGGCTTACATATATTCCTAATCTTTGATGCTATTTTAACGGTGGGGGTGCAAGGGGTGAAAATAGGCTGTTGACGGGGTGTAAGATAGGAAAGAGTATCTTGAAACGCCTTGTGCAGGGTGTACAATAGAGCCCAAATGACCCTATGAAGCAGATGCACATGGAACTGTTGGTACCATGCCATTAAAAAGGTAATAACTCAAATATGTTATTTTAATGCCTTGAGTACATCATCTTATTTTTGAGATAATGATGCCAGATGATAGATTTTGTGACCTAAACTTGTAGACAATGATATTATTTAAATCCACTGATTGAAAACGGGAACATGCAGAACATTCTAGGGTCATTTTCATCTTTGAACCAAAGCACACAGAGTCTATTTATTCCAAAAAGACCTTGAATACTGATTCACGTGACCACAATACACTGTATTTCCACTATGTGATGGTTCATTCCCATCTCAGATTCCTCCTTTACAGCCTTTAGGGAAGTGGGCGGAGCTTCTGGACATGGTAAACATAAGGCTTCTTAAGGATTCTGTACAGTAGAGTTGAAAGTGGTGTTAGTGAATATAGTAACTCTGTATTGTAGAGCTTGTGGTTGATAAAGGTTTGTAAAGTAATGTCTTGTTCATGTGGTTCTATCAGCTATTGATTATTGAATGACGGTTCTTGAGAGATCGGAGATCACAGGTATTCAAATTAGGCTTCTGCCCTTCCCCATTAAACAGTCCTTCCAAATCCTTGAATGGTTTATTAATATTATCGGCTGTGGAAAGAGAAATATGCAAGTCTCTATAATCTTTATTTGAGGAACATTTTTTAAACATATTAAACCCCTTTCTCACTAACTTTGTTAAACTAAACTTGAGATCCTCTGTCCCTCTTTACTCCTCAGAGACTCAGAGGCTATGTCCAGAAACCTTTGCTCCTCCTTCTCTCCTTCTCCTCATTTCCTCCTGCTCTCCTCCCCTGGAAGAAGGTGGAGGAATAGAGGAGAGGAGCAGGAGGAATGGAGCAGAGGAGAAGAGAGGAGAAGAAAGGAGCAGTAATGGTGGAAATGGGACAGTTGATTCTTTTTATAGGAGGTTGACTGCTAAAGAACTGATCCAATCACAACACTAATTCTGCCCAGCCAGTCACAGCTGCTGCTAGCAACCATCCTTTTATTTCAATTAAGAATAATTGTGGGTGTTTAAACTCCTGCTTATTTAGGATAAAATACAACTTATTGTATTAGAAATTACATTTACATCAGAAAAAGTCAAAGCCTTGTGTGTTATTAATTTTATTTTCTTTATGTTATTAATTTTGTCATCTGTTTTTTTTTTTTTGTGGATGAAAAGTTCTATTAATTATACACAATGTATAAAAAAAATATATTAAATAATTAATTAATCAATTAATAAAATAAAAAAAAAAAAACATGCACTTGTGTGCTCAGTGATGTAACTCCAAAATCAGTGATGTAACTCCAAAATCAGTGATGTAACTCCTAAAAGTACTTTAGAGTATCCTCTGCTGAGAATTATTTGAGGAGAAATTTTGGTTTCTTCTGTTTCCGCTGGTTTTTGGACAGGCGGCAAGATGATGCCACAGAATCAGTTTCCGGGTCAAGGAGGAGAGAAAGAGAATCGATAAGAAAAAAGGAGCAACTTTTGTGGTTTCTGGACTTAGTCTTGGATAGTGGATACCGATTTTGTCTCAAAAAATGATTATTATAATCATCTTTTCATATTGGCTGTTTGACAACACATCATAATTTAGGAATTCAAGGATAGGATTCAAGGAGATTTTATTGTCATTCACATCCAATATGGTACATGAGGTGGAATGAAATTGTATTCTCATGATCCAGTTCTATCCAAAAGAGCTATTGTTAAAATAAAGATTATTATAAAGGTAAAATAAAATAGAAAAAAATAAAACATAATAAAATAGATATCAAGATAAATACACAAAATATAAAGGAGAGTAGGAAAGTAGCAGCAACATTAATTCCAGAGTGTAAAGTTTGCATTTAGTGTTTTGCTCATAATTCTTTTTTTTCTTTGTTAGCCCTATATTTTTGCTCCTAACATGTTTGTTTGAAATGTGCAACAGGCTTCACATGCAGAAACAAGGGTATATATAATTAAAGGAGAGCAGACAAATATTTTCTATTGCATCTTGAATACCTTGAAATATCTTGAACTGCAATCAAATAAAAGTCAATATAAGTGTAGGTGTATTTTCCATTTTTTGCAATCACGCTTTTTCGGAACATGTTTCAGGCATGAAAGGCATATATATTTATATTTCTATTAATAAATCAAATATGAGAGAAGTTGAGCAGACAAAACATTAAATATCTTGAATTATATCTGCCTACAATCAAATCTAACTCATAAAAAGTAAATATGTAAAATAAAGATTTTTATTTTCTTTTTACTTTTGATTCTATCACAGTTTTTATCTGTTTTAAGGTTGTAGATTATAGAAATAACCACTAGCCGCAGTGTGAAGGCATCTAAAACTGTCAGAAGTGAAGAAATCCATAGAAAACCATAAAAAACCTCCCTCAAACAGGTCACTAAACACTGTGCGGAAGAAAGAGGATTCCTCTGAATCAGATTTCTCTCTCCACAGACTATTCTCTGTCATGATTGATTTCTTTTTCTCCCACTGTCTCTGTCTTGCCTTTCTAAAGCTCCCCTCCAACTGACTTCTTTCCATTTTCATTTTATTTGGGTGTAACTTTCACTGAGGCTCACAAAAAGACAACTACAAAACCCTCAGCCCGTTCCTGTTCCCCCCGGGGGCCGCGGTGGCGCTCGGCAGCTGGAGCGGCGCTGTATGCTAAAGTCAGCTTTAAGCTTCCTGTTTTACGAGTACCCGACTTCAATGGCGAGCACAGGAGGTGTGTCTAATTTAAAACAGACTGCCACCCAGGGGAGAATGTGTTCCCCTTTCGAGTACCGTTCTGCGGCTGCAGCTAACTACTATTTCCATTACGAGAGAATCCAGTCCCAGTTATCAAATTCATCAAAATGTTGAGGAAGATTCTGAAAACACAGATTTGCAGTAGCGTAAAATTAAGACTAAGAGATCAGCAGTTAATTGCTGCTGTTATTTAACTTTACAAAAGAAGGTGTTTTTTTTACCTTGAATTGTCAAAAGCATTGTAACAAGATCTTAAGGCATTTCTATTGGGCAATTCAACAGAAAAATTTCTGAACATTGCAAAAATGGAGATGACATCATCAGAATTACAGAATAGCAGTACACAGTAAACAGAGAAGTCTGTTTTTACATAAAACTGGATATTTCTAAACAATACTCAACTATTTTGAGTTAGTTGAACATTTTTGGGCACATAGTTAAACCAACTTAAAAATAATTGAGTTTAGTCTGTTGCCATTGGCAGCTTCTTTTCCATTGGTTACTGTCACAATCTATTTGCATACTGGGTGTGTCCAACAGTTTCTGACACTCACCATCAGTGTGTAGTGATTCCCCCTGGGCTACCTTAGAAATAAATCAACTTCCCCTTTAGTTGCGAAAATGAATGATGAATTTATGCTAATTCAAAAAAAAAAAAAAGGTTAAGTAAACTCAACTTATCTGGTCTAACAGTTTAACAAAAATAAAAAGTAAAATCAGCTTCCCCTTTAGTTGTAATAACTTGATGTTCTAAGTTACGCTAACTTAAGTTGTCATTACTCATTACTTAACTTTTTTCAAGGCAACTGGTTTCCTCAATTTTTTTAAGTAAATTTACCTTATCCGGGCTTACAGTGTGTTACAAAACGCGATCGCCCAAAAATGAATAAATAAATAAACACATAAACATTTAAATGACTCTGACAGTAAATTATAAAAACAAAATGATATGGATCAAATAATGAAATACAAAAAAAAAAACATTCAACCAAAAGTATAGGGCATGCCACAAACGCATGTTGAACTCGAGCCATAAAGGAAATCATTCAGCCTTAACATTTTACATACTATTAATTTAACAAAACTAAAGGGTAGTGCCATGTTAAACCTATTTACATGCTATGTTTGTATTTAAAGCAAAACTAACATTTATTTCCCTAACCCAGAATTTACCCATTCTGCTGTTTTTTTTGGGCGGGGTTTTAGTGTTTTTAACAGCTACAAGGTTTTTTTTTTTTTTTTTGTGCTAGACGTAGAAGTACAAAAGAATGTAAAAGCTGTGTAGCTACATGAACAGAAATGGCTGGTCTACGCAAAATCATACCACAATTAACATAGTAAAACCGTAATGAGTATTTAATCTTTAGCAGCTCAAATCTACAGTAATAAATACAGCAAATCCAGTTTTTAAGACCCATGCCACAATGATGGATTGTTATGCTCCTGGTGAGGAACTTTGTTTACCATTGGCACAACTGATGGCACGTATCATGTGTGTAGAAAATGCTGCCAAACAGCTCGACCTGCTGCCCCTTTCAAATGACCGGGTCACTCACAGAATCGCTGAAATAGCCGGTAATGTCAGACGAACACTGACAGAGCAAATTAAACTGAGCAGATACATTTCACTGCGGTCAGACGAGTCCACAGATGTCACAGATTTAGCCAATTTGCTGGTTATGTGAGATATATGTTTGAGGGCATGTCGTCTAAAGACTCTTTGTACTGGAAAATGCTGCCAGCACAAGTTACAGGATATTTATATTCACATTTGATACAACTTCTGAATTAATTAATCAAAACATTGGTATCGACTGAGGTTTTGGATTGACAGTGGAAGGTTTGATTGGTGGCCTATTTTGTCTAAAAAGTTTGAGAGCATCATGATTCCAGAGAAAACATATCTCCACAACTCAATGCTGGGGGGCTTTCTAATGAACCCACCTGCACCATGTTTAGCATTAGGCATGATTTCAAAAGAAACAAGTGAATGAATGAGAACGTGTCCACAATACTTTTGTTATTGACTGTTCATGCGGGTCTATGGGCGTCTCTCATTGTTTAATAAATAGTCCCTTTGTTTCAGTGTCTCAGTATGGTCAGTCAGGTTATGTGTTCCCTTGTTTTTGCTGTTTCTATGTTTTTTTTTTTTGTTTTTGTTTTTTTGCTTAATAAAATGTTAGCAATTATGTCCACTCTTCACATCTTCTTGCTGCTCTGTACCTGACTGATTATAGACGTACAAGCACTGACAAGGGACACTGAAACAAAGGGATTATCTATACACATGGAAGGGGACAGGAAACACCTAGGAACAGGTAACAAGGGGGCGGAGCTACAAATGAAGGGAAGGTACATAAACAAACATGGGGCAGGAAAAACACATAGACGGACGAGAAACACAAAATAGTATGAGACCATGACAATGGTATCCATGTTGGGTTAGACTACACACTGACGGTGAACAAGTGTTGGGGGGATGTCCAGTATGCAAATACAGAAAATGACCAATAGGAAAGATGGACTTTCTTTGTGTTTTTTGTTTTTATGTTCTAAGAAATGTTGAAATGTTCTCAAAATGTAAAAATTAAAACTACCTATTTGAGAATGAGTGATAAACTATTTTTAAACAAAACTTCCACACGATGCCTAAAGTTAGAGTCCCTTACTATGCAGTTGATCTCTCTGCATTCATTGTTATTACCAAGTTGTTACTGTACTTAGGAAACTCCCATATGTGATTCCCTATTTGCAGATGTGTTGTGTATTTTAATTAAACAGTAATTAACTTTTTAGTACATTTTAGTAAGAATTTCCCTATAAAACTGCATCAATTGGTTACATTGTATCTGAACTATAATGAATATAGTCTTCATATTTCACTGTACATTCTCTACTGAGAAAATAGACACTGTAAAAAGTGTGGCTGTGCTCTAGGCTGCTTTATAGGCTAACCCTGTCTCGCCGAACATCTTACCTAACATTCAGGTCCAGCAGTTCAGCGCTTTCTGCTGTAAGCCGGGGTTTTTACATGGAGAGCAGGGAAGGTTAGCTGGTTAAAGAGATGCTGTGCAGCTCTCTCCCCTCAGGCGACACCAGGGTTTCAGTGTGACACTGTATTTTCCCTCAGAAGCTCAGCTGTACTGTACTGTAACAGCTCCGGCTATCACGTTCAAATGGACAGACAAAAGTGTCCAGTAGAGCTCAGCCTGTAATGTAGTTTCTGTGGGAAAATGACACGCTAGGCTAACGTGCTGACTGCTGTATTGTAGTAATTATGTTTGGACATAAGGAACACTGACAGTGAAGTTTAACAGAAACACAACTTCACTTGTAGTTTCTGTCTTTCAAGTGTAGCGGACTAGTGAGCATCCAGAGCATCAGATACTAAATATATATTGCAGACTATGTTGTAGTGCAGGAGTAATTTCATGCTAAGAATCTTCCATTCTACCACATTTAAAATTCAATTTATGGAAAAAAAAATGTTTTTAAAAACATTTTTGTGCCATTTGTAAGAACACAGTTTGAATCAATTTCATTTAAACAAAACAAATTCAGGAAGTGATGTCACAAGATGGTACAGTATTGTTATAACAAAGTCCTTGTGGCCATCTTTTCAACACTGCCTGGCAATTGTATCCAATCATACAATTCCACCCTTCCATCTGTTTGAATGTAAAAAAAAAAAAAAAAAAAAAAATACTCCAAACCAAAAAGCTAACTACAGTGTCAACAACATATTTTTATATCACTTATATAATCTGACCTAAACTACAGTATATGAAGATTTTGTTGCATGTTGTTCCATTATGCACAAAAGGCTTAGTTTTTTTGCCTTATTCTGGCTGCTGCGATTGCAGAAGGCTGATTATCTCTTTTGAAGGGTTGAGGGGTGGGGCGTAGATGCTGGGTTGAGCACTACGAGAACTCCTAGTCATATTTTAGTCAGTGGTTGGTTCCCTCATTAATACCATCTGTGTTTATAAGGATTTGATTGTATTCTGCAGCAATATATTTAGAGACTAGATATAATGATAAATGCATAACTAATATCAAGATAAATGATTCAGTTCACTTGCATGATTTTTCTTCGTGTCTTCCTCAACAAGGGGCCATTGATATGTCCACCCAAGCTCTGCTCCTACCAGTTTTAATTTTGGTTAAATTACAAATACTGTTTGTTAGTTTGAACACAAGGCAAATGAGGACAAATACACATTTCACACCTATCTTGTTTGCTCCAGATATTCAGACTTTTCTATTTTTGGACCAAACCAAAACCAAACCAGCTAATGTAAAAGGTGCCACAAACCATGGTCCAGGCAAAATAACACCAACAGGTATAAATGGTTTAAGCTTCCAGACCAATTGCAGGAGGTTGGGGCATGTTATTGTCATCCATTAAACAACAGAAGAAGAAAAAGAAGCAGTGTTGCGCCAAAATCTGACTCCCATTAGCATTAAGGCATGTAATGCTGTGGCATGGGTACAATAGATTACCCTGGTGATTCCTGTATCTACTGTAACTGTGGATTCATCCTTATTTGCAGTATAAACAGAAACTGTAAATAAGGAAACAGATTTTTCTGATACAGGTCACACCTACGCTGCTGTGAGAAAGTCAGAATTCAGCACAATACCTAGACAATCAACTGATAACACTGATGCACACAATTTTTTAAACCAATCAGTGATGCAGACCATGTAGGTGTTGATGAAGTGCTAAAGTGCTGATGTAACAATCACATGAAACTAGTCTTAAACCATGGTTTGGACTCTCAGCTGTAAAATTACAGTAAAATGTATAAATATATCAATTTCTTGCTTGATCCAGACCAATGGAATTGAACTGCAAGTATAAACACACCTTTACTGCATTTATCTGCTACCATACTAGTCTTACATTCCTTTAAAATCCAAGCTTGATTCCAACCCTTTGAATGGCAGAGCAGGTTCTCTGGGTGATGTAACAGCCCTCAATATCCACTCAATAGAAAAGCTTTGCTGGTGACACTGTATCACAGCTTATATTTCTTGAACTGAAGTGCAAAACCTGCCCTCATCCCTAAGATTTGCCACCAGATTGCATGACATGTTGTGTAATGCGAGCAAAATTTCTTGCCTTTTGGGTTAAAACCTCACCAAAAAAAAAAAAAAAAAACGGAATGTTAGCGGAATGACTGGCTCAATGAATCAGCTCTGATCTGAAGCCTGAAATATATTCCTTTTCTAACTAAACAGCACTCGAAACCAAGCTGCACGATAATAAATCTTTAATCACAGGTGTCCACATCTATATCTGCAACCGCTGAAGCCTCACTTTCCACTTAACTTTGTCCCCGCCTTTATTAAAGTATTAAAGTGAGGTGCCAGGGCAGGAATTTAATTAATTACAGTAATTATGTATTTTTGACAACTTACTATTGAGTCACTCTGAACTGTTTTAACATTTTTCAAATAGCACTCAGAGCTTTGGACACACCACATTAATTATGCTAATTAACCATTTTGACAGTTAATTTGAGATAATTAATAAAAATACTAATATTAGATGGCACACAGTTGGAACAGTAGAGCAGAACTCTGGGCAAAGAGAAAATTGGAATAGAAGAGTTTCTATTTCTGAGCTTGTCCTCTATTAGAGGTCTTTATTATTAGAAATCTGAAGCCAATTCTGTGAAGTTTGTGCTGCCGTCTCAGTATCTGTGTTTACAGAAACAAAAATATCCAAAAGACCCTTTTTATTGGCAATCATCAAGTATAAAATCAAAAAAGCAGTGACATTACATCAATTTAAGCATCAAATAGAATGCATCCCAACTCATCCCCAACTCCCCACCACATCAACTCCTAACCACATCCCCAACTCCCTACTTCATCCCCAACTACCCAACTCATCCCCTACATCCCACCACATCCCCAACTCCCCACCACATCTCCAACTCCACAACTCATCCCCAACTCATCAACTTCTAACCACATCCCCAACTTCCTACTTCATCCCCAACTACCCAACTCATCCCCAACTCCCCACCACATTCCCAACTCTTCAACACCTCCCTAACTCATCCTCAACTTCCCAACTCTTCACCACCTCCCCAACTCATCTCCACATCCCCAACTCCCTAACTAATCTCCAACTCTCAACCACATCCCCAACTCCCCACCACAACTCTTCAACTCATCCCCAGCTACGCAACTCAGCCCCAACTCTCCATCTCATCTCCAACTCGCCATCTCATCTCCAACCCCCACCTCATCTCCAACTCCCACCTCATCACCAACTCTCCACCTCATCCCCAACTCCCAACTCATTCCCAATTCCCCACCACATCCCCAACTCTGCAACTCACCCCCAACTTGCTACCACATTTCCAATTCCCAAACTCATCCCCAACTCACATGATATCCCCAACTCATCCCGGACTCCCCAACACATCCCCAACTCCCCACCACATCCCCAAATCCCCCCCAACTCCGCAACTCATCCCCAACTCCCCTACCACATTCCCAACTCATCCCCAACTTGGAACAATGGCTAATGCCAGGTTTGTGCTAGATATGGGGTGCAAAAACCCCTGGTTTTCAGCAGTAGAGCAGTGGAACTGTATT
Source organism: Astyanax mexicanus (assembly GCF_023375975.1). NCBI lineage: Eukaryota > Metazoa > Chordata > Actinopteri > Characiformes > Acestrorhamphidae > Astyanax > Astyanax mexicanus. Next base: position 30,563,579 of record NC_064417.1, read on the forward strand.
CCAATATTTTTGGGATAAGTTTTGTTGAATTGGTGATCATCTTATCCAAAATCCTGATATCATCAACTATGATAATGGGGTCACTGAATGCAATTGAATCCTCACAGCAATGCTCTGATTGCAGTCTTGTAGAAAGCCTTCTCAGGACAGTAGACACAGTTACTCTTAACAAAAGTAGGATAAAATCCTTCTTAATACCCTTGATTGAGCAGGTGTCCCAATACTGTTGTCTATTTAGTGCATTTAAGAGGGGGTAGATAGTTTAATTCGCTCTACTGTAGGTTTTATACATAAACGTGTGTGTGCGCATTAATGTGTGTGTGTGTGTGTGTGTGTGTGTGTGTGTGTGTGTGTAAATGTGGCCCAGTACTGGGTGAGCTAATGACTGATGGAACCTCACCAGCGTCTCTCCAGCAGCAGATGGCTCATTTAGAAGGCGAGGTACACGCAACCAAGACGATACGTCCGCTTTACCCATGCCCCCTCCACCACCCCACCCCCAAAACACCTCAGTAACTCCGCTCTCCCTCATCCAGACATATGCTATGTGTTCCTGTAATCCCACCCAGCACAAAAGCAGCCATAAATCACGCAAATCCACGTCCGCGCGGATACGCCAACAGCCAACACAAGTCGCCCCATTTACTAACAGGGCAGCGTAAGTAGACGTACGAGAATAATAAACTGGCTAGCCTAGCTGAACACCTGCATGCTGTTATTAGTAGCGAGGACATGATGCATGATTTGTCCTTTCATTTAGCCGCACTGTACGTATATTGTATGTACATTTGCTTTTCTTGCTCTCTTTTCTTTTCTTAAAGTGATAGTTCAGCTGAAAGAATTGGGTTTACCGTTGTCCTTCTTTGCTCCAGATACAGGTGAATGGGTTTAGCGTTGGCATTTTGCTTACTTACTATTGTGTAATAAAAAGAATAAGCCATATTTAGCCATAAAATACACACTTTTATTTTCTTAAAAAGACCTTTAAAGCTATGGCCCTGCAACACTTATTTTAAAATCCCTATACACCTCTGTAAACTTACCCAATTTGTCCTGCAGTCATGTGGCCACCATGATAAATGCAAACTGCTTTTATATTCCCAGTTTTTAAACACTCTCATAGGAGTAGTACTAAACTGATGCACTATGAAAGAAAGGGGATGAGTGCAAATTAAGCCTACAGAGAACTCTCAGATCAATCAAGATGCTCTCTATATCACACAAATGTCTGTGGAGTATAGGAATGTGATTATGTAGGAATAATCCCCACCTCACCACATTTCCAACTCCCCAACTCATCCCCAAATCCCCAACTCCCCACCAAGTACCCAACTCCCTAACCCATCCCCAAATCCCCAACACACCCCTGACTCCCCAACTTGTTCCCAAATCCCCACCACATTCCCAACTCCCCAACACATCCCCAACTCCCCACCACATACCCAACTCCCCAACCCATCCCTAAATCTCCAACTCATCCCCGACTCCCCAACTCCCCACCACGTTCCCAACTCATCCCCAACTCCCCACAACATAACCAACTTCCCAACCCATCCCCAAATCCCCAACTCCCCACCACATACCCAACTCCCCACCACATAACCAACTCCCCAACCTTTCCCTAAATCCCCAACTCATCCCCGACTCTCCAACTCATTCCCAACTCCCCACCACATACCCAACTACCAAACCCACCCCAAATCCCCAACTCATCCTTGACTCCCCAACTCATTCCCAACTCCCCACCACATACCCAACTCCACACCACATACCCGACTCCCCACCACATAACCAACTCCCCAACCCATTCTTAAATCCCCAACTCATTCCCAACTCCCCAGTGACAGTTCAGCTAAAAAATATATATGTTTACCATTGTCCTTCTTTGCTCCAGATGCAGGTCAATGAGTTTAGTGTTGGAATTTTGCTTACTTACAATTGTGCAATAAAAAGATTAAGCCTTATTTAGCCATAACATACACATTTTTATTTTCTTAAAGATATATTTAAAGCTATGGCCCTGCATCAAAATATGTGGTGTAATGATAATGTAGGAGTTGAAGATTAATCAAGATGAGTTCTGATCAGTCAACATCTTGACCTTACTAATGCTATTGTCACTGAAGGCAAACAAAACCTTGAAAGCAATGTTCGGATTTCTAGTAAAAACCCCTTCCTGTACAGTAGAGACTGTGTCTCTGTGAAAGTGTTCATGTGCCCATATAGTGTATGAACTTAAGGGACAATTGCTCTCTATATATTATTTATTCTGTTTAATAGTCGCTATAATTAAGTGATTGATGTATTTCTTTGGAGCTATTAAAAGCAGTACATGTCACGCAAGTACTGCACAGGGCTTGAGGGGTAATTTTTCAATGAAGCGTTTTTCAATCGTAAAAAAGTCATAAAGGAGACATTTGTCTTGTTTAAGGGCGTACAAATTAATACAAACCTCTGAGCCGTGAGTGGCTGTTTGACCAATTAATATTTTATCAAAGCTTTTAAGGCATGGGACGCGTGTCACCACATTCACAAAATGACCCAATGAAAAATTACTCGCCCACGCAATTAACATCTGAAGGTCGATTACACACAGGCTGCGGCTCCATCATCACCACTGTGATTAATTCTTTATTATTTATTAATGTTCATATCAGACACTCTTCTCTATTTGTTGTTTTTACTGTGCAATCTAAACACCACACATCCAGAAGTTGGAAGTTATAGTTTTTTCATTTAAATCAAGGGATTTAATTGAATGTATCTCACACTTTTCCTTGAAGTAACAGTCTGTACTTTTTTAAAAATGGCTTTAGACAAGGTGTTAACATTGTTGTGGGAAGTATTTGATTTGATTGCATTCAGCCACATGAGAGCATCAGTGAGTCAGGTTAGGTACTGACGTTGGATGATTAGTTCTAGAACTCCAACTCATCCCATCCAAAAGTTTTGGATGAAGGTCCACCATCACTGCAGAGAACATAGTTTTGTTGCTACAGAGCCCAACATTGGTAAGCAGATTACAGTGGCTGGAAAAAGTATTCGCTCCCCTACAGACTTTTTATGTTTTTGCATGTTTTGTTTTACCTAACTTTTTCAGATATAATATCAAGCAAATATAACTTGAGTAAACATACAAAAAACAAATGTTGATCTCATTTATTAAGTAAAAATACCAACCTAGCCCTTTGTGAAAAAAATATTTGATCCCTTAGGTTAACTGTGATTAATTAAACTCAAAAATACCTCAAACAAGCAACACATTATGCCACACTCTGAAAAAAATAAAAAACAGACGAGAAAACAAAGGTATAGATCATCTATCAGTCTGGTAAAGGTTACAAAGTAATTTCTAAGGTTTTTGGAACTCCAGCGGACCACAGTGAGACCTATTATTCACAAATAAAGAAAACATGGAACACTGGTGAACCTTCCCAGGAGTGGCTGGTTGACCAAAATTATTCCAAAAGGGCATGGACAACTCATCCAGGAGATCACAAAAGAAGCCAGAACAACATTTAAAGACCTGCAGGTCTCACTTGCCTCAATTAAAGGTGTTTGTTAATGGAAGCAGGAATCTTGAAAGAAAATATCTGGCCATCTGTTTGTGACCTCAACTCAGGCATACTTCGGTTCTGCAGCAGGACAATGACACAAAGCACACAAAAAGTCCACCTCTGAATGGATAGGAAAAAAAAAATGTTTTTTTTTTTTTTTTTGAGTGGTTTTGGAGTACTAAACAGACTAGTCAAAGTCTGTTTGAGATTCTGTGGCTTGATCTTAAACAGGACATTCATGTTGGAAAATGCCTCCAATGCGTCTGAATTAAAACAATTCTGTAAAGAACAGTGGACCAAAATCCCTCCACAGAGATGTAAAAGACTCACTGCCAGTATTGGTAAAGCTTGATTGCAGCTGTTGAACATATCTTCAGTATTAATCTATTATAGTATGAATGAATGAGGGATTACTATTTATTGTTACAAACGACAGTATGTGTTGTAACTGCTTATTTATTGTTTATAAAGTATTTATATAAAAAAACTCCTTTATAAACACTATTTATAAACTCTTTGTAAAAGCGTTATAATAGTAATAATAAAAAAAAAAAAAATCTGAACATTCAATGGTGGTCCCAAACGTTTGATTGGTTCTGTATTTGGACCCAAATGCATTAGTAGCTGTTTAAGAGAACAGCTAGAACAGTAAGGAGCGCTGATACACTGCAGCCGGTAAACACTCCCCCGGGGCAGCTGGAGTTATGATGTGTTTTTTACTGTATCTGTATTTTTAAAGCTCAGGAGACGCTGTGCAGAATTTTAGTGGGAGGACAGAAATATGTCTTGAGTATGGAAACGCATTAGCTTGGCTCCGCTAATGGCTGCAGGTTATTGTTTAGTGTGTTTATCACGGCAGGTAAAGCTGAATACTATAGAGAAGCATTAAAACATGATGGCCTGTTCTCCACTCGTTTTAATGGTTGTGAAGAATGGACCTCCATTATGCTCCACTACACGGACCAATTATATTACGACAATTAAAGCTTGCTCTGACGTAAACGCTGCTCTACTCAGTGCTGAGGTTCACCCTCGTGTCACGCTCTCAGGATCAGACCTCAGCCACTTCCTGTTTCCTGGGCACACTGAGGGTGGTGGGCTGTAGGATATCAGGGTTATACTGTGGGCTGGTATTATGTAACATTAGCTACTGGACTGGACTGTGGGTGATAGGAAGGGTTTAACTGCGCTTGTGAAATAATAAAAAAAAAAAAATACTGCCAATTGTCTGAACAAAACATTACAAAAAATACTAATTTTAGCGTAGTACAATTGCATTTTTATGTACGTAAATTTATGAACATACCCCATACCCACACTACACTCTAAAAAACAGAGGTACGATATGAGTACTTTTTTGTACTCAAAGGTACACATTTCATAATTGTAGCCTCAAAGGTACAATATTGGTCTTTACAGGGTCAGATTTGTTCCCTCTGAAGTACAAAGTCATTTCTAACAGCAATAAGTACAAATTTGCACAATTTAACCAGCCAAAGGGCACATTTAGTGTTCTGTATCACTGTACTAACAAACAATATTTATTTCAACTGCACATTTTTTATTTGAAAAGTTTTTGAGTCATATATAGTTGACGATAATGTTTATAATCTTTATAATCTTTACTGGCACAAAAACCATGGGTACAAAAAAGGACTTTCACTGAAAGGTACTTTTTTGTACCTCAATATAAGGTACAGCCCCAGCAACAAGCTTTGTACTCTTTCAAGTACAAATCTGTTCTTTCTTTTCTTAGTGTGTAATGCTTATACCTGCACTATCATACCCATTTTAATTCCCCCTACAACTGTGACACTTAAATAACTGTATTGCACTGGTTCACTTTACCAGCCTTAGGCTTTTATATCACTATATTTGCATTACTGTTTATAGAGGGTCTGTTTATACTGATACTGTTATTCCCTCTTTAATCCCCCCTCAAACCTAACTGCTACACCCTTGTTTAGTGTCTCTTCTCTTACATATGTCTATATATATGACCTTGTTGTATTGTATATTTAGTGTCTCTCACTCTTATGTTGTTTTTAGTGGTGGCAATCGATTAAAACATTTAATCCAATTAATCACAACAAAATTCTGTGATTAACTGTGATTAATCGCATTTGACGCAAATTTTTATAAAGGATATGTAAATAAAAGAATAAATGTAAGAAATGTAAAATGCAACTGTACATATATTAGTGGTGTGAATTAATGCATTTTTAATTAGATTTTTTTGCTGTAACTTTGGGTAGGAGAGTGATGCAAATTCAGTACTCTGTCCTGTACATATGAAGTATTGCCAATAAAACTAATTGTCTTCACTTGACCAGAATCAGACTCACTTTACATTTATTTCTCTCCTCAGAAAAGCTGTCAATAAGAGTTGACATGATGGTTGCTGATACAACCGTGCTGGGTCTCATCACCAAAGGCGACGAGTCAGCATACAGAGAGGAGGTGCAGCGGCTGACAGACTGGTGTACAGTCAACAACCTTCACCTGAATGTGGACAAGACAAAGGAAATGGTTGTTGACTTCAGGAGAGCACAACACACCCACTCTCCACTCAACATCGACGGGTCCTCTGTGGAGATTGTTAAGAGCACCAAGTTCCTTGGTGTCCACTTAGCAGATAACCTCACCTGGACCCTGAACACCAGCTCTACAGCCAAGAAAGCCCAGCAGCGTCTCTACTTCCTCCGGAAGCTGAGACAGGCCCGTCTCCCTCCACCCATCCTCACACTCTTCTATAGAGGGACCATTGAGAGCATCCTGAGCAGCTGCATCACTGCCTGGCTTGGGACCTGCACCGTCTCTGACCGCAAGACCCTCCAGCGTATTGTGAGGACAGCTGAGAGGATCATCGGCGTCTCTCTCCCCTCCATCACGGACATTTACACCACCCGCAGCATCCGCAAAGCAACCAGCATTGTGAATGACCCCACTCATCTCTCACACGAACTATTCTCCCTCCTGCCTTCGGGAAGAAGGTACCGCAGCATCCGGTCCAGCACGACCAGATTCTGCAACAGCTTCTACCCCCAAGCCATCAGACTCCTTAACTGCAGAGACTGAGCTGATGGTTTTTCTGTACATGCACACACACTCTTACCCCACTTACCCCAGAAAATGGAAAGCACTAAAAACCCTACTACCTCACTGGACTGCATACTGTCTTGTTATTTATTATTCTTTGTCTGTATGGTGTTGTATTGTCTGTCTGCACTTTTGTACTGTTGCACTATTGTTCTGTCTACACTGTGTTTATGTGCACCAGGAACGTTGTTTCGTTTCACTGTGTACTCTGTATATAGCTGAAATGACAATAAAAACCACTTTGACTTTGACTTTGACTTGACTTTTAGGTTTACTACAGTACAAAACATACATTGGCAAAAAATGGACAAAATACTGTAAATGTAAACTTAAATGTTAATATCTACATTAAGCAAAAAAAAAATAATAATAATATACATCGAAATCTCAAAATGAGTGAAGTAAAGCATTTTCTTCTGTTTATTTTGATTCAAATGACTTAAAATAAGGTGAAAATATTAAGTGAGACTGATTAAACTATTCTTAAAATAAGCAAAATAATCTTACACTTACACAATGCTTAATAAGACAAAATACTCATCAGAGAAAACAAATAAAACTTATTGTCTTGACATTAGTTAAGTTTACTTTATTTATTTTTATTGCAGTGGAGTGGTGTAAGCTGAAGCATAAAGAAGAGCCATTAGTCTAATATAAATCAAAATAAAGCTTCAAGAAACTTCACACACTGTAAATATTCTACATCAGCTCAACAGCAAAACTCTTCTGTTTATGTACTAATTTAACAAGCAATATCATTGATTTAGTATATAATTATGCTACACATCCTTTATTTATTTATTTGTTTATTACATGAGTTATTATATAAAAAAGTCAGGATTATTATCGTTTACTTAATGATTATTAAAGTTAACATAAATTATTTTAGAATTGAGTAGAATAAAAAAATAAATTACATTGTTTTATGTTCTTACAATGGAGCAAAACAATATTACTTTATATAAAGTATCTTAAATAACTGTATAATAACTTATAACAATCTATAAATAAATTGTCTGGTGATGTCATTACTAATATAGATGAATTATAGATTATAGTAGCATAGATTGTGTAACATATATCAGTTTTGCACATTGTGTGTGTAATTACGTAAGTTTTCTAAAGAGATGTACAAGGATACGTTTTCATAAGTGTGACGATAATTATAATGTATTATACTGAATAATAAATACAAAATTTGGTACTAATTCTTTCACAATTACGAAAATCAAAATTAAAGTGGATTTACACATGTTGTGTAATTGTTCATCATCTGTAACAGTGTGTATCGTCGCTGTCCAATAAGAAACAAGTATGTCCAGCAACTTTACAGGACAGAAAAAAAAAATCTAAACTTTTAATGAAAGTCAAACTAATAAAGAGTTTATTTCAGGTCATTTTGAAGCATTTCTATTGGTCCGTTCATCAAGAAATGTTGGCACAGTGTAAGGGACAGTTTGTGAGTTCAAAATATGTAGTAAACTAAAAGAAAAAATGGAGATACTTGTTTTTCATTGAACAGCGATGATATACATCCCTGATGTTATTACAATGTTTATTAATATGTAACTACACTGTTATAGAGTCATTTACTGTTCAGATAGGCCACAAATTAATATATATCAATATATATATATATATATATATATATATATATATATATATATATATATATATATATATATAGCATCAATTAAAGTTTTAAAAATATGTATAATCACAGATTACAGGTCACATGTTACAGCGCATGATTGTATGGTAAAAAATGAAGTAAAATGTGAATATATAAATAAAAATAATCACTATAACGTTGGTATATAAATACTGAAGTGGTTGTGTTTGTTTTACTTAATCTGGTGGAAAGTGAAAAGTTCCAGAAGGCAGAACACACACGTTAGGAGTGTGTATGTTAGAGGTGGGCTGTTAAACGTGTCACATTGCCGTTAACTGCATTACATGAATTCCTGCTTTTTCATCCAGAGAAACCAGGCATACGGCCCTGACACACACCATCGATCACACAGCAATATATACCGTACCGCGTCAGACTCAGAAGTGTGTGTGTGTGTGTGTGTGTGTGTGTGTGTGTGTGTGTGTGTGTCTGGCTGTGAGGGCTGCTTGTTAGGGAGATCAGAGGTTAATTGATGATGAAGTGTGTGTGCTGCTTTCTGGTAAACATCAGTGATCTTTGTTCTTTCGCTGCTCCGACTCAACCTCCCTGAAATAAAGCGCAAAAATAAACTAAACAAGGCTACAAAAAAACACAAAGTTATTCAAAGAACTCTGGAGCCTGGAGTTCAGTACGTGGGAGTTCAGTCATTTCCACAGTAATGATCTTTATTCTTGTTTATTTCATTAGTTTTCTAACCTTTTACATTATAATTACAGCACAGCTTATATCTGTTAGCTATAAACACATAATTGACTTGATATCTTTTTTTTTCATTATGTAGCAATGTGGTATTAGTTTGTTTCAAGGCAAATACAGTATTAATGTACTATGAGTCACCATTAAATAATTTACAGATGTAGCTTTTTAAGACACGCATATTACCATTATCTGAATATATGACTTTGGAAAAAAAAAGAGACCACTTCAGTTTCTGAATCAGTTTATCTGATTTTGCTATTTATATGTAAATGTTTGAGTAAAATGAACAAAAAAAAAAAAAAACACTAAAAAGTGGATGGAATAACAAAAAAAAAAAGATGCAGAGCTTTCAGACCAGAAAACAAGTTTATGTTCATAAAGTTTTAAGAGTTCAGAAATCAATATGGGGTGGAATAACCCTGGTTTTTAATCACAGTTTTTTCATGCATCTTGGCATGTTCTCCTCCACCAGTCTTACACACTGTTTTTGGATAACTTTATGCCTGCACTCCTGGTGCAAAAATTCAAGCAGTTCAGCTTGGTTTGATGGCTTGTGATCATCCATCTTCCTCTTGATTATCTTCCAGAGGTTTTCAATTTGGTAAAATCATGTTTAAGGGGTCTCTTATTTTTTTTACAGAGCTGTACGTAACAAACAAAAAAGTAGTGCATAGCCAAATAAGTGTTGTGCAATGGAATGGAAACATTGCAAAGTAGTAATTGTTTTACAAAGTTTAGCCCTAAACTTTCTTTTAACATTAAAAACAAATAAATCAAATCTAATGTACAATAGATCAATACATTAAACATACAATACAGAACCCACAGTGAACAACAGAGACCTAAAAAAAAAACATTGTCTATTATCAAGGCTAATATATAAGGGGGGACCCATCCTCCTCTGGTCAGACAACTTTTAAATGAATGTTAAAGCAATTATATATCCACATATGTCTACTATATTCAGGTGAATAACCACAATAGCAGTGGAATATGTCTCAGATTCAAACTGTCTGCAATTTTTTGCAATTCTTATTCCCTGCAATTCCAGGATTATCTGTTTCATAGATATAAAATGATTAAATGTATCTTTAACATTGCCTATTTACAAAAATGATGTCACAGTGTGACTTCATCTTCCCTTTATCATAAGCATTGCTATAAAAAGTCAAAGTCAGACTATTTATTTATTTTTTTCTGACAGAAATCATAGTTGAACAATGGTTTATAGTATAGAAAAGTAATTAATTTCTCATTAAGTAATTACAAAGCAATAACATGCATCTGTGAATATAAAAATAGCTACAATTATATTCAATATGTTGGTGCTGGCAAAGCATGTAAATATGAGATGTAAAAGAAGCCATAGTTCCATATGAAAATGAATATAACTATATAAAAACTATATGAAATTCTACTTATAATAATGTTAACATTGCTTTTCCTATGTATATTCAGACAGTTGAAGCCACAGTTAATTATTTTGCTGTAAAGTAATGGCTTTTATTTCAGAAGCCATAGTTAATATATACATTATAATTAATTTAGATTATTTTATTTATTTATTTATTCTAATATTAAATAACTATGATAATTATGTTTTTAGCATAGCACTATCATTATTTGGAAATATCATAGGCACGTTTTTTCATAATGGGAAGCTTTGTTGCTTTTTTTTAACGTGAAAGCTACAGGAAAATAAATGTCTGTAAATGTTAGACTGCATTTTCAACTTTTACATTTAAATTTTATTTTATTTCACATACTGAAAAAAATGTGCATGATGGTCATATGTATAGTGCTTATAGTGTTTATGATAAATGGTTGAACAAATGCTGTGTTTATATATTAAGATTTACAAAAAATATATAATTATTATGTATTATATTTTAAATGCATGAGATGAAATATTTTGGTACAATTACAAGAGTTACAAGAAGCCTAAAGTAGATATATTTGTATATACATGTGTTGTTTAACTGTACATCAACTGAAACAGTGAATATACATCTCTGATTTTATTATAATGGTTATTAATGTGTAACTACATGGTTGTAGAGTCATTTACTATTAAGATGGGCCAAAATATTAAGATTTGCATTGATGAAAGTTTTAAAAACAATTTTATTCACATATTATAAGTCACAGGTTACAGTGCATGGCTGTATGGTAAAAAAAAAAAGGTTAAGTAAAATGTGAATATATAAATAAAGATAATCGCAGCGCCATGGTAATAAACATACTGAATGGGATTGTATTTTTTTACTCACACCAGTGGAAAGTGAACAGTTCCAGAAGGCAGAATACACGTTAGACATTTGTATGTTACTTTATTTCAATTTTTCAATAATATTAAATAACTCTACGTTCTTAAATAATTATTTTTCTTAAACTGTAGACCTATCATTATATAGAAACATCACATGTCTGTAACTGTTAGACACCATTTATTTAAACTTTTATATTTGCCTTTTTAACAAATGGTGTTAATATACTAAGGTATACAGAAATGAAAAGTATGCGTACATTATATTAAAATGTGTAGAAATTTGTTTTCAGGAGTTTAAAAACTTCCAAAATTAGGAAAGCACATAATTTGACCAAAAGGGCTCAAACATTTGCATATGACTCTCCCTGTTAAAGTCAAAGCATTATAAAAAAAAAGGTACAAAAGCAGAGCTATCAGCTATTTTTACCTCAGCGTTTCTCCGTGACATTTTAACTCGGAGTGTTTGATCTGTCTGAATGGAGATGGTCTATATATGTCTGACACGCTGTAGCTAATCCTAATAGCTGTCTGCAGTAACGGGGGAGGGTGGTGGGGGAACGGTGGGTTGGAGGGGGGCGTTTTAAATCAGCGTTAGCCGCAGCAGCTCGTAGCGTAAAGGTTGCCCATGCTGTATTTAGGTCGCTGGCTTTAGTAACTGTCCTTCAGGAAGTTTCAGTGTCCACTTTGCTTTGACTTTATGCGACTGGAGGACGTTCTCCGCCTTCACTCCGTCTTGATGAGGTCTGGGCTTTAACTTTAGCGTGATGAAGTCCTCCGCCGTGACTTTGTTGCGGTGTCAAGAACGCCTGTGCACTCGAGCAGCAAACCAGCGGAGAGCCTTTCTCCATCACGTTTTTCCCTTTTTTTTTCCTCTTTCTTTCTTTCTTTTTGACCCCACAGCGGTGTCAGAGGAGAAGCGGAGAGGTAGAACAGAGGGGAGGAGTGTGGAAGAGTGTGTATGGATACTGTATACTTGTTTGCGTATGTGTGTGTGTTCTGAATGTCAGATGGTGAGGATAGAATATGAGCTGACTCGTTTGATGGACAACTCTCTCTCTCTCTCTCTCTCTCTTTCTGTATATCTCTCTGTCTCTCAATCTCACTTGTTCACACTCTGTAACTTTATGTCATTCAGGAATTCTAGACTTTCTTGACAACACTATTGGGACTATCACTTATTTACAATATCTTCTAAAAAAAAAGCTATTAAAAAAAGACTTAATCCTGCTTTTTTTGGTGTAACTCTCTCTCTACTCAGTGAGGTACACCTTTCACCCCATGAGACCACCACAAAGCAGCTATTATTATTTGGGTGGTGAGTCATAATATTCTCAGCACTGCAGTGACTGCATTGGCATGCTGGTAGTTACTGTGTGTTGCACTAGATAGATACAGCAGTGCTGCTGGAGTTTTTAAACACTGTGTTCACTCACTGTCCTTCACTCTATTAGATAGTCCTATCTGCTCCACCTTGTAGATGTACTTTAAAGTCAAAGACAACATTATGGGTGACATACCAGAGTTCAAAAGAAGACAAATTTTTGGTGCACGTCTTGCTGGCGCATCTGTGACCAAGACAGCAAGTCTTTGTGATGCATCAAGAGCCACGGTATCCAGGGTAATGTCAGCATACCACCAAGAAGGACGAACCACATCCAACAGGATTAACTGTGGACGCTGTAAGAGGAAGCTGTCTGAAAGGGATGTTTGGGTGCTAACCCGGATTGTATCCAAATAACATGAAACCACGGCTGATCAAATCACGACAGAATGTGCACCTCAACTCTTCTGTTTCCACCAGAACTGTCTGTCAGGATTATAAATTATTGTGGGCTAAAACCAGGTGATTCAAATTCATTGTCCAACCCCTGTAGTGTTAACATAGGCTTCAGAAAATCGTTTATAATGAATCAGTTATAATCAAAAGTTGTCTGATTATATTTAAATATTGTCTTATACATAACAGTTGGTGGACTATTTTCAGTCCAGCAGTGAGGCTGAGGTGTTTAAGAAATCCAGCAGCACTGCTGTATCTGATGTGGTTATTAACCTCATTCACCACCATCATGCCAATCAGTGTCACTGCTGTGCAGAGAATATTATTACCCACCACCCAAATTAAACTGTAGCTGCTCTGTGGTTGTACTGTTGATAACACCTCTCCACATATAAAGATGTGGGCATTCCCAAACTGTACCTTGAGGTAACAAAACTGTGGTCAGTAATGTGGTAGTACTCAAGTCCGGTCTCTGTCTCGAGACCGAAGACGAGCGGTCCCTGTCCTGTCTCAGACTCAACCTTGTTTGGTCTTATCTCGGCCTTGGGGTGAGGTGGACTCCGGCTGAGTCCGAGTCCTCTGTCTGAGGTAAAGTTCACCATTTTCTATCTTTTTTTCTAAAATATATTCTATATTTTTTCTATTTTTTCTATTTTCTATTTCTAAAGACCAAATCAGTCCTTGTTCTGTGTGCTTTAAATCTGCACACAGATTGGCTAACAGCGAAAAAAACAAGTTACTCCCGCTTTCGTTCAGTATCCAATCAACAAACATTTTTAACTTTAAATATTCTGATGTTAAGTTAAATGTGCTCTTTTTCACCGGCTTATTAGAGTTATGCTCTTTGTGAATCATTGTAACCTTGAGGACCACGCAAAAGTTTTCCAGATATCTAGTAAGAAAGCACAAGGAGAAGTAAAACTGGCGAGATAACTAACATTAGCAGCAGGCTAGCTAACCGTAGCAACGAGCTAACTAAAATACTAATGTTATCGAGGAGAGAACCAAAGTTAGCAACAAACTAGCTAACCTTAGTGATGAGCTTGCTAAAATACTAATGTTTCCGGGAACTGAACTGAAGCTAGTGAAGAGCTAGCTAGCTTTAGCAATGAGCTAGCTAACCTTAGTGATAAGCTACCTAAAATATTAATGCTCTCAGGTAGAGAACTAATATTAGTGACAAGCTAGCTAACATTAGTGATGACCTAGCTAGCCTTAATAATGAGCTGTTTAAGTGCAAATAGTGATTGTTTTTTTTGCATTTTTTTTATTTAAGAATAAAAATGAATGGAATTTAAGTTTGAATTTTTATTTTTAAATCATAATCTAGTATCAGTCTTGGACTTGGTCTCGGTTTTGACTACTAAAAGCCTTGGTCTTGATTTGGACTCGACTCGAGCGGTCTTGACTACAGCCTTAGTGGTCAGTTTACACATGTATGTGGCAAGTTAGTGTGTATACTGTATATATTTCAAAAGTATGTCTAATGCACAATTCTCTCTCTCTCTCTCTCTCTCTCTCTCTCTCAATCTCGCTCACCCGCTCACGCTCTCCGACAATGCAGCAGCTCCAGAACATATGATCATTTGACGCCACTGAAACAACATCCAGGGTGTCAGTCAGCGAAATGCAAATGCCTCAGTGAATTACGTAAAGCCTTTCACAATCGCTCAATGCAAACACACACACACACACGTATATAAACTACACACTGCTAATGCCTCCCTGCTTCAGCTGCGTGGGACTGCAAAATAAGAGCTACGGTTCTGAGCCAGAATGGCAGGTGTCTAGGGGGTGGTACACACTACCACACACACACACACACACACTCATACTCTCTCATGCACCTATGTCCCTGCTGGCTGTTGTTCCGGGGTGGTAGGAGCTCAGGTAATGGTGCAGTATTGCTGATGTAATTTGCTGTAACAGATGCCAAACACAGCCTCAGTACACTGGCACTCTCTTGGCGTTATTGTTGTGACTGTGCAGCCATTTTGATTCTCAGGTGTTTTTTAAAGCTGCCAGCAATGAAGAGAGACATTCACAAGCGCACACACACTCTCTCTCTCTCACACACACACACACACACACACACCTGCAGGAACAGAGGTGACGCTAGGACAGGTGTCTGCACTCTCATCTCTTTCACACACACCTCCTCACTCAGAACCAACCAGTATACACTCTGATATACACTTTCATACAGTACCAGTCAACACACTTTTTTTTTTCATTATTTAAAAATGTTCTACATTGTAGGTTAATACTAAAGTCACCCAAACTATAAAGAAAAAAAAAGAACATATGGAATTACTTAGAAAATGAAAAAGGGTTAAACCAACCACAATAAGTTTTATATTTTATATTCTTCAAAGTAGCTCAGCTTTGCACAGCTCAGCATTTTTTTCAATCAGTTTATGAGGTAGAGTCATAAAAATAAACAATTTCAGTTAACAGCTGTCCTGAACTTGTCAAGAGTTAATTACTTGAATTTATTGTTCTGAAGATTTGTGTAGAGTTTGTATACAGTAAAAAAAATCTATTTAAGTGATGTTCTATGTTCTTGCCATTGTTGTGCTGAATTCAGCACCCCTGCCAGGAAATGCACCGACTTTCGAAGCGTATTTCTAAGTACAGTTCAAGCACTTTTATCAAGAAGACAGTGCAGACACGCTGCCGAGAGGGGGTGCTTTTCATGGCGGGGGTGCTTTTTCTGGCGAAGGTGCAGATTTCCGCACTACTATGGTGCCTTTTTCAGCACCCCCGCCAGGAAAGGGGGTGCTTTTCATGGCGGGGGTGCAGATTTTGGCACTGCTATGGTGCCGATTTCAGCACCCCCACCTTAGAACAGCATCTTGGGTATTTTCATTTTCTAAAAAAGTTAAAGCAAAAAAGATGTACGTGCGTGCTCCCGAGAGGGGGTGCTTTTCCTAGCGGGGGTGCTGAATTCGGCACAACACCATAATCCATATTATAGTAAGAACTACTCAACTCTGTAAAGAAAAAAAAGAAGAAAAAAATATTTTAAGAAAATAAGGTCAGTCAATCTAAAAAATAAATAAATAAGGTGAATAACTTTGAAAGTGCAAAGTGCAGTCGAGAAGACCATTAAAACATTATGATGAAACCGGCTCTCATCAGGGCTGCCTCAGGAAAAAAAGAGCAAGAGTTTGCTCTGTTGCACAGGATATGTTAATCAGAATTGCCAGTCACAGTGTATTTTGGTCTGTTTAATACTTTTAAATATGTCTTCATTTATAGTGTGAATGACATCAGTGTTGATTCAGAATGTAGGAAAAAAATACAATAAAAGCATTACATTTGAGGTATGTTATTCAGAACGAAGAGATAAGTTACCTGGAACAATAATCATTGATTAAAAATAATTTATTAAAAATGAATAACTGATTAAATATTGACTAAAATTTCAGCTTAGTATAATAAGTGTAATGCATGTCTAACACTGCACCATGCCAGATATCTAGGTATGAAGTTGTAGAGGCTAAAATTTCACAGATCAATCCAGTTTGAATTAAATTGAATGCTAGGCTACAAGCTCTATTCTGGCACTTTCACATCTTATTATTCACATATTTGATACTTGATATCCTTATATTTAATGGATCTTCAGTGGAGATCAAAGTTTACTCAGATTTTATAGTTTTGACTCAGTTTAGTCCTTCTTGAAACTTGTACGTTCGCAATTTTTGGATTGCTTAATAACCTCGCTAACACCTTTAACACTAATTCAGCTTATAGCACTTCCTTTGAATATTGATTTGCTGTTTTTATTTTTTATTTTTCAAAATAAAAGCCCTAAAAACTTCAGCACCGCATTCATGATTGGTTCTTTCTGAACTCAGAAGGAAGTCACCTTATGGACTGAATGTCCCAGCGTGGTTACATAATACGAGTATTTCGTAAGCTTGTACGTTTCGATATTTTCTTTTCTGACATGGTATACCCACGGTGCTCCTGCCTAGCATACAGCTGTGGCATCTATTAGCCTGCAGGGCGTCCTCATTCAGGTTGTGTAAGCCGTGCCGATGCTGTTTCTGCTGGTTCTGGAAGGTTCACGGCTGCTAGGCGCGCAGGAACAGCTCCGGCTCTGTAGGAGGAGGTGTCGGCCGGCGGGCATCTGCCATTGAGTCACATGCTGGGATTTTAATGTTGCCCTTACGGATGAACAGGCAGTGATCTATCACGTCTTAACACACACACATACACACACATACTCACTAACACACAGCTCTGAGCAACCTGCCACAGTGGTTCATGATTGGCTTATGGTGGAGAAGTATCAATACTTTGGATTGGGGTTTTCATTTGAGAATCGATCCTCAGTGTGGTCATTTAACCATTTCCAAGCCTCTCCTTAATTAAGCCCTGATTATTTGCCGTTTTAATCCAATATGTTTACCTAATCAATGCTTCATTAAGTGAAATCAGTTGCTCTGCAGAAGGATTCTTAAAAAAATGCATGGCTTTAAGTTGCTGTGGTTGGATCAAGGTAGGTGTAGATGGATTGACCAGCATTGGGTGTTTGATGATGTAGTTAGTCTACAATTAGAAGCTGGTCAACAGCGTTAGTAGCATTTTGCCCAGTTGACAGACTTTATAATGTCAAATTGGCCATCATCTAGGCCAGTGGTCTCAACTCAAGGCTCATTTTATATGGGGGCCGCTGGAGGTAGAGTGTGGCTGAGGTTGGGCCGCATCAGGACAAGGACTCACTGAGCGTATTTTGTTCAACGCATTTTGCCATGCCAGGTGTTCTGTCGAGTTATGCTACCCATCGATATGTGTTTCCTATAGACACTGCGCATGCGCTAACCTACGTTTTTTTTATTTTATTTTTTTTTATGTGGTTTATAATAGTTCTGTTTTCTGTACTACCATAACTTTACCTTGATATGGTAATTTAGGCTTTCCAAAAATACTGGAAACATGCTCTAATATTGTGCCTCCTTTGTATTTTTTACCTATAAAACCTTTGTATATTTTTACCACAGTTTGACAGGGTAGCACAACTCGACAAAACACCTGGCATGGCAAAATGCGTTGAAGAAAGTACGCTCAGTGAGTCCTTGCCCTGATGCGGCCCAACCTCACCCAGACTCCACCTCCAGAGGCCCCCAAATAAAATGAGCCAATCCGTAACACCGGGTCTCTCTGCTCACTGTGTGGGCATATCCATGTTGTTTTTTAATTCAAATGCAGCAACAGATGTAGTCAATCATCAAGTATGAGATTTTTAATCGACCTTACTGTGATCTATAGTTCTATAAAACCTTATTTTGCAGTTTTCAGCTTCTCCTCCGAGGTTGAAAGGCAAGTGTTCTGTGTGTGTAAGGCTCGTATGTGTGTGTGAAGTCGTAGTCTGCTGTTCCCTGATTGGCTGGAAGCAGTGCGGCGTCCGGATTCATTTGAATAAAGTTGAGCTTTGCTAAACTTTTTTTTGCTGGAGGGCGGGGCTGCTCTCAACGGAACCCAGCCGGCATGCAGCAGCTCTTTTTTATTAAAATTAATAGAATGTACTGTCTAGTGGAAACGTACTGTGATGGGTACTGTGAGAGTTTAGAGCAGGATCTACAGGTCCAGCTGCAACATCTGTGGGTAAACCTCCATGCCTCCGAACCGTAGGTCATTTTATATGAACACTAGAAACTTCAACAGGGTACTAGAGTTTGTACTAGAGTATATTATTAATACATCCATTAATTCACACGTTAATTAAAAAAAAGTTTAACTATTTGGCAACAATGAAAAAAAAACTGCTTTAATTGATTAAATACATCCAAAAAAAGTATCAATATCACTGTCAGTGCTGGATCTCAGACTTTTGGACTGAACCCGAGTCAGCAGTATTGACCAGCCCCGCAGTCTTCAGGCTGGTGGTTGGCAGCTGCCGGCTGAGCTGGCAGTGTGGTAATGAAGTCCTGAGGGACAGCCCCGGAGTCCCGCCCCACCATCATGTGACCTGCTGTTTGTGATGCCAGCTGATCCCTGCACGCTGCACATACACACAACACTGATGCAACAAATCGCAAGTGTTAACCACGCACACACACACACACACATAAGCTTAAGCACATACTGGCAGCCGGTCCAGACACTGGTGCAAATGTTTGTCCTGAAACCTGTGAGGAGGTGTATGACATGCATATGCAGCACAAACACAGACACACACACACACACTCACTGTGCAGTGTGGTGGGATGAGTGAGAGGGAATACTGAGGTGTCGGGTGGGCGATAATTTGTGCATGAATGAAACTGAGCAAAAGAGTGTTAGAATAAAGCATTGCGAGAATCAGCAAGTGTGTGTGTGTTACTGTATGCTAATATGTATTTATAAGCTAGAAACTTAGAGTAAAATGCGTATATACAGTTCTGGAAAAAAATAGGAGACCACTTAAAAATGATGAGTTTCGTTGATTTGACCAAATTGAAAACCTCTGGAATATAATCAAGAGTAAGATGGATGATCACAAGCCATCAAACCAAGCTGAGCTGCTTGAAATTTTTGCACCAGTAGTGGCATAAAGTTATCCAAAAGCAGCATGTAAGACTGGTGGAGGAGAACATGCCAAGATGCATGGAAACTGTGATTAAAAACCAGGGTTATTCCACCAAATATTGATTTCTGAGCTCTTACAATTTTATGAATATGAACTTGTTTTCTTTGCATTATTTGACGTCTGAAAGCTCTGCATCATTATTGTTTTGTTTTTTTAGCCAATTCTCATTTTCTGCAAATAAATGCTTTACATTTAAATATTTTTATTTGGAATTTGGGAGAAATGTGGCTGTGTTTTATAGAATAAAACAAATGTTAATTTTACTCAAACATATACCTATAAATAGCAAAATTTTAGAAAAGATTTAGAAACTGAAGTGGTCTCTGGAGTGGCTGAATATACTACATGGACAAAAGTATTGGGACACCAATTTGTTTATTGTTTCAACCCAAATAGAGGGTATTAAAATAGTTTATCCTTCTTTTGTTGGAGTCATTTCCTTAACTGTAAAGATAAAGCTTTTTACTTCTACTTTGGAGCATTGCTGTAAGAATTTGATTGCATTCATTAACAAAAGTGTTCACAACACCTCACCCCCAACTCCCAACTCATCCCAACCAAAAATATTGGATTATTGGTTGGAGCTTCATCATTCCAGAGAACACAGTTCAACCCACTGCCCCACAGCTCAATACTAGGGGTTTATACGGCATCTCCTGCCGTTACATGGTGCCAACAGGTTAATGCCAATAGGTTTATGAGCTCCAAAGAGTTCTATTATACTGGTACCATATGCGTACATAATGCATTCTACTCTACAGGTACAAGACAAGCTGAGGTTGTGATCACTTGCACATCTGTGTGAGCAAACGTACAGTAGCTAAACACACTAATTAGAAGTGTTGTTGACGAACATTTGGACAGATAGTGTACATTATGTTCCAAACAGCTGAGACCACTAAGGATAAGGCTTGCAATTAGCATTGTTTTCCTATTTATGAAAATGTTAAAAGTTTTCATCTGTCACCATGTTTATGTCATCTTCTGAGCTACAGTCCTGGTGTGGTTTTAAATGAACATATCTAACATATCTAGCATATCTAGCAAAAAATGCACTTTAAAAGTGGGGATATCTTCAGAAGTTCCCTCGCTCAGGTATCAAACCTTCTTCCATTTGGAAAAACTCACTTTTGAAATCCACAGCAGACATCAATTCTTTGAAATCTGCTCATCAATCTGGATTTTTTCCTTTTGTATCATGCCTGTCTTGTACTTTATTTAATCTTACCCTATTTTATTTTTTATTCTTTTATTTTTTTATTCTTATTAGTTTATAGAATAAATCAGCAATGTTCATTTTACTCAAACACATACCTATAAATAGCAAAATCAGAGAAACTGATTTAGAAACTGAAGTGGTCTCTTATTTTTTTTTTACCTGAGTATACTACATGGACAAAAGTAGTGGGACACCAATGTCTCACCATGTTTATGTCATCTTCTGAGCTACAGCCCTGGTGTGGTTTTAAATATATCTAACATATCTAGCATGTCTAGCAAAAAAATGCACTTTAAAAGTGTGGCTATCTCCAGAAGTTCCCTCGCTCAGATATCAAACCTTCTTCAATTTGGAGAAACTCACTTTTGAAATCCACAACAGACATCAATTCTTTGAAATCTGGTCATCAACCTGGAAAACACTGGAAGATCTGGAAGATTTGTTTCCTTTTGTATCATGCCTGTCTTGTATTTTATTTTATTTTACCCTATCTTTATTTTCTATAAATTCAGGTTCATATTGTTGCTGTCCAATAAAAAACAAGTATTTCCAAAACATCAACTTTACAGGAGAGGGATAAAACCTTAACTTTTAATGGAAGTCAATGTAAAAAGAGTTTATTTCAGGTCATTTTGGAGAATTTATATTGGTGCCTTTATCAAGAAATGTTGACACAATGTAAGGGACAGTTTATGCATTTAAATTACGTCGTAAACTAAATATTGACAAAAGCAGAGATACTTGTTTTTCAATGGACAGTGACAATATAGTTGTAACGCAGAAGAGGAGACATGATGCAAATGCAATTCTTCTTTATTTTTCATTATTAAACTAACCAAGAACAAAACACTAGGGAGTAATAAGGAAAAGGTAACAAAAACAAAACACTATAAACAGAGGATAAACTAAAAGACTGAAACAAACAAGCCAAACTAACAAACAAAGAAACAAACTATAAAAAGCAAACCTGGAACACTGAAGACAAAAAACACAGCTGGTCTGAGGCTAAACAAAACAGATAAACAAGATCCGGACAAAGTAACAGGACACGGTCAAACAAAAAGCACAGGCACACACAAGGGACACCTGTAGAATTAACAAGGGGGCGGGGCTACAAATGAGACAGGAGGGATTACAGATGACAGGGCGGGGCTAAGGCGGACAGGACAAAACCAAAACAATGCCATGTGCTCATAAAAGCACATGGCTAGGGACACAAGACATAAAAACAGAGGGCAGGAGCGAAAAAGGACCCAAAAAAGGAAAAGACACTAGACATACACAGGTAAAGCTGTGACAATAATATGATACCTCTGATACTGATGTGGCAAGAGATTTTCAGTTTGTTCTCATACATCTTAATCTCTGTAAAAGTCAATGAATGTTAAGACAAAGTAGCATGACACAACATACAAAACAAAAAAATTGGGTTGCATAAGTTAGAATGTTATGATCACACAGCACTGGCCTGAGCAATGCACGAGTGGAGCTCTTCCACTTTTTCTTTCTTGGTTTATTTGACACATTGCGAAAGCTGCAGCTTTTACACCTTTTTCAACTAAATTGGGGTGTGAACACGACCACATGGCAAGACAATGGAAATATTTGGGGGCAGAAATCAGAAGGTACAGGTACATTTTTTTATGTGCAGTAAGGGAGCATAAACACGTCTTCATCCTAACCTTAATCCTAACCTTAAATCTAACCCTATACTAAATCTATACGGTTAGAATTTGGGTTAGAGTTGGGTGTAGGGTTACATTTAAGAGAGAATCATTTACTTTCACCTTAGAGTTCAGTTGCACTTAATAGACATGCAGTTAAATGTTAGTTGAATGTCAATTAAGCATCTATAAGGCATCTATTACAGACCAACCAAAAAAGTGTTACCAAGATTTTAAACAGTGATCCTTCTACTTTATAATTAGATTCATATTATCAGAAATGTGATTCCTGAACTTTTTTTTATCATTTTATGTCTATGTGTGTGTGCGAATGTGTGCATGTGTGTGCTCTTTGGCCTGTTTCCGGACTTGCTCAGTGTTACATCATGGTGTAAGTGCAGTGGTGGGCAGCAGGTCTGAGGGTGATTACGGCGGCTGAGATTGGACCTGTTGACTAATTAGAGCTGAGAAAGGTTACAGATGGATCTGACCAAATGACAGCCAATTAAAAGCACCAGAACCAGAGCTGGATCAGTCAGAACTCACCCGTCCAACTTCCGCTCTCAGCTTCAGCTCTCCACTGTGGTCCGGTGTGGTCGGATCACTCTCGCAGGACCCCTGTCCAACGGAACTGTCCAGGAACTGAGCAGATACACTGCCTGCGGACGTTCAGGTCTTACAGCAGAGTTCCATACAGTTTACTGCAGTAACAGCCTCTGCTCTACTGGAAGAGCTATACACGAGATGTTGCAACACTGCTGTGAGGAGATTTGATTGCATTCAGCCCTGAGAGCAAGAGCATCAGATTTATGCCCCAATGAGACAATGGCTGACACTGGGCACAGTGATATTAGGCTCCTGTTTGGGTGCTTTAGTGATCTGTTGTATATGAATGAATGAGTCATTGAATAAGTAGGTAAATAAGTGAGTGAGTGAGTGAGTGACTGACTGAGTGAATAAGTGAATCAGTGAGTGAGTAGGTTATTAAATTAATAGGTGCACAAGAAAATGAGTAAATGTGTATGAATGAATGAATGAATGAATGAATGGTGGATTATGTGAATGGATAATCAAGCAAAATGGTGTGTATGGGAATGGGAGTAGTAAGTAGGTCAAACAAATAAATGTGTGAATGAGTGAGTAAATGAATAAATAAACAATAAATGAATAAAATAGTAAATAAATGAGTGAATAAGTAAGTGTAGAAGTGAGTAATGAGTATGTGTTAGTGATTGAAAGCTTAAATGAATAGGTACGTGAGTAACTGATTGAGTGACTGTGAGAGTAAGTAGTGAGAACAAAGATGAAAGAATGAACTAATTGGTGAGTGAGCGAGTGAATTAATGAATGAATGGATGGAAGGATGGATAAGTGAAATTAGGAGTGAGTATGTAAATAAGTAAGTAGGACGTATGTAAGTAACTGGCTGTCTGAATAAATGAATGGGTGAACGGATTAAATAATGAGTGAGTGAGTGAGTGACTGAGTGAATGCATAATTGACTGAAAGAATGCACAGGTAAATGAAAAAGTGGATGTAATGGTCAGAAGTGAGTAAGTAGGTGAACAAATAAATGTGTGAGTGTGCCATTGTTTGAATTAATGAGTGTGTGAATGATTATTGGATATTGGATAAATTAAGGATTTTTGAATTAGTTATTAAATTAATTAATGAGGGTGGAAATGAATAATGAGCAATGAGATCAATAAATGGGGCATTATGAATGGATGAATGAATGGTGGATTGTGTGGGTGAATAATTAAGTGAAATGGTGTGTATGGGAATGGGAGTAGTAAGCAGGTAAAACAACAAATGCATGTGTGCGTAAGTACATGAATATATAAACAATGAATTAATAAAATAGTAAGTGAATGAGTGAATAAATAAGGGTAGAAGTGAGCAATGAGTATGTACTGATGATTGAAAAAAAATATTAATGGTTAAGTGAGTAACTGATTAAAAAGCTGTGAGAGTGAGTACTGAGGATAAAGATGGATTAATGAACTAATAGATGAATGAATGAATGAATAAGTAAATTTGGGAGTGGGTGGGTAAGTTAGTAGGAAGTAAATGACTGTCTAATTAAATGAATGAATGGATGAATGAATGAGTGAGTGAATGCAAAACTGACTGAATGAATAAACAAGCAACTGCATAAGCGGATGTAGTAGTCAGAATTCAGTTATTGACACAATTAATGAGTGTGGGAATGAGAAGTGAGCTAGGAGATTAAATAATAATCAATAAACGGGTGCATTGGCTCTGAGTGGTTTAGCGGGCTAAGCGCAGATCAGGAGATTGCTGGTTTCGAATCCTGTTCATGTAGCTTGCCGTCAGCAACCCTCTCTGGGTGGGTAGATGGTGCTCTCTTCGCACATCACTCCAAAGGGTGATGTCAATCAGCACAAGGCATCTGTGAGCTATTGTATCGTAAAGTCGTTGCACTTTCCTCCGAGTGCGCTGTGATGCTACTCATCAATGCTGCATCAGTGGCAGTCTGAAAAGAGGTGGTGGCTGACTTCACGTGTATCGGAGGAGGCATGTGCTAGTCTTTAACCTCCTTGTGTTGGGACATCACTAGTGATAGCTGTGTAAATTGGGGAGAAAATGGGAACAAAATTATAAATAAAATTATATAAAGGTCTAAAGACAGGTCAGAGAGGTACTTTACAGTGGAACATGCTGTACTGAAAGTGGCAGCAGTGGTTTGTGGGCTGGGTTTAAACTCGGAGCAGCAGGAGTGTGTTAGCGCTGTCCGGTGTGTTTGTGGTTCGGCCGCTGAGTGTTAGTTTCATGAGCGCTGACAGGTTGGACGGTGCGGTATCGGGCCATCTGCATGCGAAGAGCCGGCGATGCTGTTTCTGCTGCGGCCGGGACGCAGCTGCTCACAGCCACCGGGCTCTGTAATTAGCGGCAGGTCGGTGTGAGAACGCTGTAATCGCGTCTGTCTCTGTGTTTTTGTGCATGATTGAGTTACTGGCATTTGAGAGCAAAACGTGCTGTTCCCCCCCAACACCCCCCACCCCAACACATGACAAATGTGCTGTAGCCCTGCTGCTCCAAATAACAAATCACACACTCAGCTCACTCCCAGCCCTGATATATGAAACCGGAATTACAGCGCTGGCCTCTAATTCTACGCTTTAAGTGTTTGTGTGGGTACAAAAGCATTTTTTCTCCTAATACAAAAATAGCACAGAAGGACAGTGAGCGCCTCATATACTATACAACCCTGTAGCTGTCTTATAAAATAATAAATAAAGAAGTAAATAGCTACAAATAGCTGTCTTTTGGCAGATTCACCGCATTCTTAAGCCTCCTTGACTTGTTAAAGTTGTTGATCGTACATCACTGAAAGAAAGAATCTGTTGTACCACTTTAAAATAAGACTACTCCTATTAAGGGTTTATAAATGGCTTATAAATGAGTTTATTAATTATTATTGATTAGGTTGTAAATGCTTTAAAAATCATTGATAAGCAGTTACAACACATCAATTAAAAAAGGCAACAGTGATCCGTTATTTGCTTAGTCATTTAATTCAACTTAGTCATTTAATTTATAGTAAAAATAGTTAAACATACTACTTACAAATATATTAATATTATAGATTTATAGAAAACACAAAGTAAGATCAGCATTTAGGAAAATATGAGGTTTGACAGTATGAATGAGTGTGAAATCAAAGTTGCAAATTTTCGGCTCACTGTTGACATTTCTATTTATGTGTTGTTATCAGTGATGGTATAGTTACTTTGAAAAAGTAATCCGATTACTGATTACTGATTACTCCTTTAAAAAGTAACTTAGTTACTTTTTGGATTACTTGATTTTAAAAGTAACTAAGTTACTTTACAAGTTACTTTATTAGTTACTTTCAGCAGCTGCAGACACCACCTCCCGCCGCCTTAACATTTTTAACAGCAACAATTTATCTCTATTACAGTTTTTCTCAATTGGTTTGGCTCATTTCTTGAAACTGAGATGACATTCCTATAACTATAAGGTAAATTGGCCAAACAGACTTACAATTCTTCATAACACTTCAGATAACCAGCAAAATGTCATATGTCTCCCAAAACGTTCATTCTTGCTTCAAAATGAAGTCCCTCTCCCATATAAATAGTCAGTACCATAAAAATGGCATAGATCCTTCTCAATTGCTTTGGCACATTTTCATTCATTTCGTCCTTCTGTCAAAATAAACTGGACGGTGCAGCAAAACTACATGGATCCTCATCACATGCTCATATCACTCCAAAAACAGTTTACCCATGTGTCACAACTAATGTGCTTTCTCACACAAATCATCAGTGCCCCCAAAATGCACTGTCCCTTTGGCATTGTGTAAGTACTGCAAGTCAAAATGCTTAGATGTTTTGTCTTTATGGCAAAGATCTAATTTTCACACCACACACACTGCACTCATTCTGCTGAGGAAACTGTAACTATTTTTATTTACAAGTACATCTTTACACATTACTGTAGGTAGAAAAGAAAAAAAATACAAAGGGAAATGTCTCAAATATACTATGTATACAAAATAGAAAAACCTGGAAAAACAAAACTAAATACATTACAGTATGTAAAAAAAAACAGTCAAGCATCACAAATGCAATACGGTAACATTCTGACTACTCTGTGTCACTCCCCTCTCTCTCCTGGTCATCTTCCTGGCCATCCTCTACACTGATCGCCACGGGACTCTATCATCGTTATATCATTGCAGGACTAGGACTAGCACCAATTTTTTTTAATAAAAAATAAAATATGGTCTTTCTTGATTTTACTAAACATAAATACTTGTTTTTATAAAAAATATATAAAATAAAGAAAGTCTTTCTTGACCTGACATATTTAACACTGTAAAACTGAACATTGAATCTGTTGTTCTCTGCAGGGCAGCAAAGAGTGGTTTTATAAAACAAAACCGTGTATATGGTCTAGACCAGGGATCACATATTTGCAGACAGCGGTCCGGGTCCGGACCCAGACGTTGT
The DNA here is from genome assembly GCF_023375975.1 of Astyanax mexicanus. Classification (NCBI taxonomy): domain Eukaryota; kingdom Metazoa; phylum Chordata; class Actinopteri; order Characiformes; family Acestrorhamphidae; genus Astyanax; species Astyanax mexicanus. The sequence goes on from NC_064417.1 coordinate 30,591,115, forward strand.
CCAATACGGACCCATACCGGACCCAACTACTGAGAAGGATTTAATTCTGACAGTGTTCATTTAAAGCACCGGAACTTTTCTTGTCTTTACGGTATACGCGCTCTGCGCCACAGTGAACTTCCAATCACGTGTGGTGTAAAATCTTTAAATGCTCTCCTCTGCCAATCAAATTTGTGGCAGACCGCTGCCCTGGCTAGTGAATTGGGACGCGGCCGCAAAAAAAAAACGCCTTTATAAAGAGATAGGGAGCCCGAGAACTGGCGAAAAACGAAAACGGGCGGAAACTAAAGACACGCCGAGCGCGAGAGAGAGAGAGACAGGGGAGAAAGCGAGACGTGTGTGATTGGGGAAGAGCGGAGGGGGAATGGGTAAGGGAGCGGTGTGTGTGTGTGTGTGTGTGTGTGTGTGTGTGTGTGGAGGAGATGAGGTGGAGAGAGAGAGAGAGAGAGTAACGCACAGTGACTTAAATAAGTAACTTTAATCTGATTACTGGATTGGAAATAGTAACGCGTTAGATTACTCGTTACTGAAAAAAAGGGTCAGATCACTAAGTAACGCGTTACTGACATCACTGGTTGTTATATATTTATTAACTGCTTAGTAATGTTTTTGCAATTAATGTATTCACAACCCAATTAATAACCATAAATAAACTCATTAATAAACCATTCATAAACCCTTTATAAAGGTAGTCTTATTTTAAAGTGGTACCAAATCAGCTGATAATGTTAATGTTGATATGAGATAGTAAAAGTATCTGGTCTTATAAAGAGCGTGAGAGCTTGAGCTGAAGTAAAGATACAAGAAGTCTCACGATTTTTATATTTTCACTGGTTTTAATGTGTTGGTGGGTAGGTGTAGTCATTCATGAATAACAGGTTAAAAAACAAATGAACATGAAGATTAACTGGAATTTGACCTGAAATGAAATCTATCAGGCATCAAAACCAGTCAACATTTATGTGTTGGTGAATTTCTCTGCAGAACTAAAAAAAAATATTTATATGGTTTTAATGTCATGGTTGATCAGTGTGTTTAATCAAGAGTATCTGAATGGTCAAAAGGAAACTTGGAGATGAAGATTGACCAGAATTTGACCTGAAACGAAATGTCTCAGATATCAAAACCAGACTATAGCTGTAACTTCAGATTTCACAGATTGTGTTGCTGAGATTCTCACGCAAAATCGAATACCCATTTTAGTTTCCAGTGGTTTAATGTTGTGGTTGATTGATGTATTCAGTCAGGAATGACTGAATAGTCCAAGAGAACCAGCAACAGATGGAGATTGACCAGAATATGACCTGAAATGAAATCTCTTAGATATCAAATGCAATCTATAGGTTTACCGTCAGCATCGTACAACTGTGTTTGTGAATTTCTCTACAATGTTTTTTAGTGGTTTTAATGTTTTGACATTGGTTTGATTGGTGTATTCAGCCGAGAATTACCTTATGGTCAAAGAGATACAGCTAGATATGAAAACTGACCTGAAATTAAATCCCTCAGACATTAAAATCAGTCTATAGATTTAATGTCAGTTTGTCCGATTGCAAAAAGCTGCTGTTTATGGGCTTTATTCAGTTTTGTAGTGGTTTAATGTTGTGGCTGATTGATGTATTCAGTCAGGAATGACTGAATGGCCCAAGAGAACCAGCAAGAGATGGTGATTGACCAGAGTTGAGCAACCTCAAACGAAATCTCTTAGATATCAAATCCAATCTACAGATTTACGTGTCAGCATTGTACGAGCATTTCAGTGAATTTCTTTGCGATAACAAAAAAGCTACTTTGGTTTTAATGTTTTGGCTGGTTGGTGTATTCAGTCCAGAATGATGTAGTGGTCAAAGAGCGGCAACTAGACATGAAGACTGACCTGAAATGAAATCCCTCAGAAATTAAAATCAGTCTATAGATTTAGTGTCATTTTGTCTGACTCTTCTTTAGTCTTCAGTGGTTTTAATGTTTTGGCTTATCCGTTTATTTAGTCAAGAATGACCTGGACTGACCTGAAGTGAAGATAAAACAAAATGTCTCCGACACCAAATCCAGTCTATAGATTTTACATCAGGTTTGTCAGATTGTGTCTACGAATTTCTTTCCAGCAGTGAAAATCTGGGGTTTGGGGGATTTATTGTTATGGCTGATTGGTGTATTCAGTCAAGAATGACTGAATGGTCAAAGAGAACCAGCAAGAGATTGAAATTGACCAGAATTTGACCTGAAACGAAATCTCTTGGACATCAAAACCAGACTATTGATTTACCATCTGCATTGTAAGAGTTAATGCAAAGAGTAAAGCAAATTTATTTGCAGAAGCAAAGAGGTTTTTTTTTTAGTTTTCAGTGCTTTTAATGTTTTAGCTGATCCATGCATTTGATTGTAGAATAATGGGTCAAAAAGAACCTGGTGGACGTGAAGACTGACCTGAAGTGAAGATAAAACAAAATGTCTCCGACACCAAATCCAGTCTATAGATTTTACATCAGGTTTGTCCGATTGTGTCTGAAAAATTCCTTTGCGAAATTTCAACAGCAAAAATCTGGGGTTTGGGGGATTTAATGCTATGGCTAGAAAGGCTGAATGGTCAAGAAGAACCAGCAGGAGATTGAAACTGACCAGAATTTGACCTGAAACGAAATCTTTTAGATATCAAAACCAGACTATTGATTTACCGTCAGCTTTGTACGATTGTGTACAATGTTTTGGCTCCTCCATGTGTTTGGTCAAGAATGAAAGATCCAAAAGAACCTGCTAAACCTGAAGACTGACTTCAAGTGAAGATGTGAAGACATTTCTTAGACATCAAAACCAGTGTATAGATTTACTGTAGGAATTGTCTGATTGTGTAAATTGTGTGAATTTCTCTGCAGAATTGGAAAGCTGGTTGTTTCAAATATTCTATTCTTTTTTTCTCTTTTCAACACAAACACTAACTCAGTAATTAGTCGCTGCAGCTTTTCGGGCAGCGGCAGGGCTGTTTTGCACCCGGGGTGATGTGTTCGCTGACTGACGGCGGGACCGGAGAGCGGCCTGCTTTATCAGAGCGATCTGCGGCAGGGTGAAGCCCCCGAACAGCTCGTAGGCTGCTGGGAGCCCGGCTGGAAGATTCTGGAAGGTGTTTATTATTCAGCAGCGGTTGAAGGCGCCAGGACCAGGCAGCGTTACTCACACAGGTAATGATGCGTGCTGTTTGCCCATGACACCCCACCTGCCTTCTGTGATAAGGAGCAGAGAATGCCACAGAGTCACAGTGAGAGAGACAGAGAGGGAGAGAAGGAGCGAATCCGAGAGAGAGAGCGAGGTGAGGATGGATGGGTACGCTCGTTTCCGATGAGCCTGATATCTATCAGCACACCCTCACATGGAGACGGAGGCTGAGAGGAAGAAAGACGGGATGAGTTAGTCGCTGTGAACGAATGAGAAGGTAAAAGCAGGGGCGGATTTTGGAAGAAAGGATGACCAAAAAGAAAAAAAAGCTTCTAAGGAATCGAAAAAAGATGTATGGTGGTGATTGCGTTACTTGGGATTCTACAAACTGAAGGAAGGTTGGCGCTGATCCAACTTGATTTCTGAGTTGGGGATGAGTTGGGGATGAGTTGGGTATACTAACATTCTAACCTCACTAATGCTCTTGTCTTTGAATTAAATCAAATCTTCACAGCAATGGCTCTAAATCTAAAAGAAAATTACTGTGGAGAGTAGAGACAGCTACTGCAACAAAAGCAGCATACACTCTTTTTAATATCCTTCCAGAAGAAACAATCAGTCAAACATTTCTATACTTTTGACCTTAAATACAGCTCTGGAAAAAATAAGAGACCACTTACTGACAATGTTTTTCCTTCATTTACCAAATTTAAAACCTCAGGAATATAAATCAAGAGGAAGATGGATGATCACAAGTCATGAAACCAAGCTGCTTGGATTTTTGCTATGAAAAAACAGCGTGAAAGACTGGTGGAGGAGAACATGCCAAGATGCATGAAAACTGTGAATAAAAACCATAGTTATTCCACAAAATATTGATTTCTGAACTCTTAAAACTTTATGAAGATGAAGTTGTTTTATTTGTATTGTTTGAGATCTGAAAGCCAATTCTCATTGTCTACAAATAAATGCTCTAAATGACAAGAAACTGAAGTGGTCTCTTATATATTTTTTTCCAGAACTGTATATATATTTTCACACCCAACCTGCAAAACGGCTGGTACTGTTCCATAGGTGGCTAAATGTTATTGGACTCCACAATATAATGATTGCGTTATTCAACTATGCTAAATAGCACCCATTGCTGATACAAATAAACAAACCTAGAATATGGGAAATTATTATTTAATGTTAGGTCTGAGCTTGAAGGGTCTACAGCCCCCCTCATTGAGCTGTGAAGCAGTGGAATAACTGTGAATGGGATGAGTTGAGTAGTTAGGGATGAGGTGGGTGGTGATCCAAAATACCAACCAACCATACCAACCTGTACCAACCAATGTTTTCGTCACTGAATAAAATCAAATCTTCACAGCAATAGTCCAAAATCTATAAAAACTTTCCCTGGAGAGTAGAAAAAGCAAGGTTTATTATATTTGTTTCCACTATAATTTATAACTATTGTTTAAATATTTAAATCAATAAAAGAGAGGCAGATTGTCAGTCTATACATAATATCAAGCAAATAAATATACAGATTTTATGAGTACAGTCATGTGTGACGGAGAACAAGAGACACAGTGTGGGTGAAGAAAAGAGAAGAAAGGTGGATGATAAAGGTGTGCGGTGTGTGTGTGTGTGAGGTGGGGGGTGTTGGGGAGATTAATGGAGGATCTCTGCGCTGTGGTTCCGGCTCCAGGCTGTCAGCACCTCCATCCGGTGGAGGTGCGGAGGAGGGAGGGTCCTGTCTCTGCAGGCCCTGGAGAGGGGAGAGTGTGCGGGACTGCAGGCCTGCCAAGCCCCCCGCTCACGCTCTCCATCATCCAACACCGCACACACATACACAAATGCACACACACACCTCCAACCACGCTACCATGGGAAGCCTCTTAAAGAAGATGGAAGGATAAGAGTGAGAAAAAAAGATATAATAGGTGAAGAAGTGTAGAGGAAAAAAGCTATTGGTAAGAAAAGAGAAGAAGAAATAATAGAGATAATAGAGTGGCAGAGAAGAGGTCATGAAAAAACAGAAAGATGAAAAGAGATAAGAAGAAATAAGGTGAAAGATAGGAAGAAAAAGTGAAGAGTAGAAGGGTAAGAGGAAAGAAGGTAAGAGAAAGGAAGTAAAAGAGAAGAAATGAGAATCAATCAGAAGAGAAAGAAAAAAAACAGAAAAAAGAGGAAGCATTTAACATCAATAGAGGAGAGAGTGAAGAGAAATACTGTAGAACCAATAAAAAGAGAGAATATTTTAGTGGTGATAAGATGAAAGGATGACAGAGTAAAAAAACAGAAAATAGACAGATAAAGTAAAGAAAATAAAAGGATTTGGAGAGAAAAAGAGAGAAAAAAGACAATGACAGGAGAAAGGAGGTGAATTGGGAAAACCAAGAATTAAAAGATAAAAGAATAAAGGAAAGGGAGAGCAAAGAACACGAATAGAAAAAAGAGTATATGAAAAGGAGGGAAAAGAGAAGAAATGAAGAAGATGTATGATATGGAGAAAAATGAGAGAAAGAGGAGAGGAGAAAATAGGAGATCAAAACATTTTAAGTAAAGAGAGCAATGGAATAAATGAAGAGAAAGAAGAAAGGAAATTAGAATGAATGAGAAAAAAAGAAAATAAAAAAGAATGAGACGAGGAGAATAAATGGAACAGATGAAGAAAACAACAGAAGAAGAAAAGAAAATATGACAAATGAGGACAAAAGAATAGAAGGACAATGGAAGAGAAGGGAAATGAAGAGAACAGAAGAGACATGGGGAGAAAACAATGCACGTGAAATGAGAACAGAAAAGACAAGAAATGAAAAGAACAGAGGAGAAATTCTGGGAAAAAATACAAGAGAAATTAGGAGAAAAGAAAAGAAGGGAAACAGTAGAGAAAGAAAATGAGGAGAAAATAGGAGATACAAGGAGAAGAGAAGAGAAATGAGGAGAAGAGAACAAAAAAGTAAGAGAAGAAAAATAAGGAGAAGAGGAATGAGGAGAAGAGTAACGTGCAGAAGAGAAAAGCAAAGAAGAAAAATAGAAAGTAAAGGAGAGTTTGGAAATGAGAGAAGAGAAATAAGTAGATGAAAAGAGAAATGAGGAGAAGAGAAAAAGGAGAAGTAAAATGAAGAATAGAGAAATTATGAGAAGAGAAAGGAAGTAAATGAGAAGAAAGTAGAGAAGAGAGAGAAAAAAAAAGAAGAAAAGAAGAGAGGAGAACAGAAGATATTAGGAAATAAATGAGCAGTGAATGGAAAATGGAAAAGTGAAGAGAAATGAGGATAAGATAAATAAGCAAAAGAGATGAGAAGAGAAAGTAAATGAGTTTAAAAGGGAGAGAAGAAAAATGAGTGAAAGAGAAGAGAGATGAGGAGAAAAGAACTAAAGAAAAGTTAAATAGAGACAATTAAAATGAGGACAAGAGAAGTAAATGAGAAAAGAAGAAAAGAGAAGAGAAATAAAATGAGTAGAAGATAAGATGATAATAAAGAAGAGGAAATAAGAAGAAGAGAGAAGGTGATATAAGAGAGAAAGACATGACATACAGTAAATTGAGAATAAAATAGAACAAAGAACATGGAACAATCACAGAGTGCACAGAGAAATAGAACAGAAATCAAGAGAAATAGAGGACATAAGTAAAAGAGGAGAGAAGAATGGAGGGAAGGAGGACGAGAGAGGAATAGTATTACAGCAGCGACTCCTCTATCGACCTCCTGCTCCTCCCTGTTCACTGTTTCATTAGTCAAACTCTGGAAGCGGATCCGTAATTCCGCGCTTTATCTGGATTAAAATAACAGTGTTGTGTAAACATGTTTGCAGTCGTCTAATGCTCGTTAATGTTGTCATAAATCATCGTAATGGCGAATGCTTTAATTTGTAACTGGGTCTTTGAATGGAGGAGATGGAGGTATGATGTTCCCAAGTGTCGTTCACAGTACGCACATACTTACAGTACATAAACTAACACAACAACACCTACGACTACAGGCCACCTTATTATCTTCTCATTACCATCATAAATACCCATGAGGAACATATATATACACACAAATATATACGTAGATATCCCAATATAGCAGCTCCACCACCAGGGTCAAATCAAAGTGCAGCTTATGAAAGATTAACAGCGAGTAATACTTCAGAGTGCAGAGCTCTCTAGAGTCACCTTGAGCATAATTAGATAACCAAGGAAAATCCACTGTATTCACCAGGAGAGCTGATGTGTACATAGTGCAGTAAATGTGTGTGTGTGTGTGTGTGTGTGTGTGTGTGTGTTTGTGTGTGTGTGTGCGTGCGTACTGTACATATACTGTACACTGAAAAAAAAAAAAAACTTGTAGAAATGTATTTATTCCTTTGATATCAAGTACAAGTAATCTGTTCTAATAATGTTTGCTGTTTATGTGTAGTCGTTTCCCCCATGGGCTTCCATGAGTTTCCCCCTGCACTGATAGATACACAGGAAATTTGGCAGTGTTAAATCAACACTGTTAGTGTTAAATCAACACTTATTAGTGTTAAACTTTACACTCTCGGTGTTAATTTAACACTAACAGTGTTGACTTAACACAGATAGATAGATAGATAGATAGATAGATAGATAGATAGATAGATAGATAGATAGATAGATAGATAGATAGATAGATAGATAGATAGATAGATAGATTTGTGACCTCCTGGATGAGTTATCCAAGCCCTTTTGAAGTAATGCTCACCATTTGTACATAATAGCTTTCACAGTTGTCAGCTGGAGTCTCGAAGTCTTAGAAATGAATTTTTAACCTTTTCCAGACTGTTTTCTCATCTGTTTTTGCATTTCTTCAAGTCTATTTATTTGTCTGCTAATAATCAGGCCTGCTTGTGGATAGTAAAATTTAACTCAGCTTTCCAAAAAGTGTGAATAATCAGTCATGTTGGGTAGTTAGTTATAGATAGATAGATAGATAGATAGATAGATAGATAGATAGATAGATAGATAGATAGATAGATAGATAGATAGATAGATTTGTGACCTCCTGGATGAGTTATCCATGCCCTTTTGCAATAATGTTCACCATTTGTAAACAATAGCTCGCACAGTTGTCAGCTGGAGACCCAAAGTCTTAGAAATTTAACCTTTTCCAGACTTTTCCAGAATTTCTTCAGGGCTATTTCTTGAGGTCTGCTAATAATTAGGCCTGGTTGTGGATAGTAAAATTGAACTCAGCTTTACAAAAAGTGTGATTAATCACAGTTATGTAGGGTATTTTTTTTTTTTTTTGGATTGTGCTTCTATATGTGCTTTTATATTTACTCAGTTTATATATGTCTGATATTTTAAAAAAGGTAAGTAAGTAAGACAAAAATTCTAAAACAAAAGAAATTCACAAGGGGGGCAAATGCTTTTTCATGCCACTGTAGATACATAGATAGATAGGTTAACAAATTAAATAAACTAAGAGTAGCTGCTTTTTAACTTTGATTTAAGGTCTGTTAACCCCTTAGACATTTAAAGACTACACAAATAAACACTAAATGTAGTATCACGTTTTTCACAAGTGATTAGATTTCTATCTTTAGACATTTTAGCCGTTTTTTTTTTCTTTCATTTTTTACGTTAAAATGTATCATTTAAAAAAAAAAGAAAGTGAAAATGTAAGTTTAAGAACAAAGATTAAACATATATATATATATATATATATATATATATATATATATATATATATATATATATATATATAAGTACAACTTTGCTTGTTTGAAATTAATCAAATTAATTCATTAAACATCAGTGTGCAACTAAATAATGATATAAAAAAAAAAATATTGGGTCAGAGTGATGCGACAGTTTTTTTTTTTTTTTCACTTAAAATCAGCAGATTAATCGCATAGTGTCTTATAATAAGATAATACACATTTAGAAAAAAAATATATATATAGTTATGGTAGATATTGTGTAAGGATTTTAATCTCTTCCTAGTTCTTTTTCCTTACTTTTATAGAACACAAAAGGCATAAAGGATCCTCTTGTATATTTAAAAGGTACTACAAAGGTGCTTCTACATCTCCTTCTACTTTGGTGAACTAAAAGGTACCTAAACAGTGCATTTGTAGGACAATAGAGACATAATAAATCTTTTATATTTTTATATTTTTGATAACTCAGTACATTTGAAGACACATACTGTAGTACCTATAGTAGAAAAGTGGAGGTTAAAAGGGAGGACTTTTTTACTAAAATAATATTTTACCTTCAGGATCTCTACTATCTTCTAAAAAAAAAACAAAAAAAAACAAGGTTTGGGAACCTTGTCACCCCAGTAGTTCCCTGTGAAGTGAATAAGTGCACTGCACTTAGAATTCAGGCATGTAAAGTGAGATTTCAAACCCCAGGTAGGGAAAATGTTCTTCAAACTGTGTAGGGAGCAGTGAGTAACTACAGTAACTGTTTACCCATCAGTCATTGCGAGTCTTGGGAGTTTAAACAGCTTGCACATTATCTGCAAGCATCACGAGCAATACAACACAACGTAAACCTGACACAAACCTACTGTATATTGAGAAAATTGTAGTTATTTAATACACAATATATAACAAGGATGGAGTTCATTAGTTTGTTACTAGTTCATTTTTTTTTTTTATCTGCACTTTATTCCAGACCCAAAAGCCACAAGAGCCATTGGACAACCCATTGATTCATCTTTTCACAGTTGAAAGATGGCCACAAAAAACACTGTGGATGTTTTTTTAGGTCTAAAAGTTTGAGTAGAAAAATTTGTCTATTGAGTTTTGATGGTCTCCCCTCATAATCCATTAGATTCTACATTTTTGAATGTTTGAAGCAGCAAGCATTATGTGAAAATTCACATTTCTTGAATCTAGATTTCCCCTGTAATCAAGTAGAAGTGTGATGTATTCTGTGAGCCACCCAAAATGGCCATGCTTTACACATGCATTTCTGGACAAGCTGGGAGAAACAGAGCCACCACTGAAAGTGGTTTAATTGTAGACACTAATATCGCTCAGGTTGCACAGAATTATGCAGTTACACTGTTATTAACTGCACAGAATCATGCAGTTACACAACACTGGAGGGTATTGTCCTTCACTGCTTCACCAGAGTTACATAGTGCAGCTACAAGATGCTAAATATGCTATTTTTTCTGGCACATGTCATTGGAGCATGAATATGATTTGGAAGCTGCTATTTTAAAAAAAGAAATATCTCATAAACCTGTATTGAAACATAATTTCTAGCTAATATAGATAGCAAAAATATGTCCTTGACAAATGAGGTAAAGGGAAAAGGCAAGGGGGTTCTAATGAATTAAACTAAAGTATATATATATATATATATATATATATATATATAGATATATATATATTTGTGTAAAAAACGTGTACGTTAAATTATGTGTTATGTTTGCCTGCACTTCTTGAGCAACTCCATCAGGTGTGTTAACAGAGTGATACACTGGAATAGCGTTTGGCACGATTTCAGAAGACGAGCGTTTCATGCACCAGCTGGCGTTAACAATGGCAACAACGCTGCAGCTCTAATCTGGCGCTGAGGGAATGGTGCAGATAGTGCCAGCAGGGCGGCGGTGCTGATTGAAATCTCTCCACAAACCACCACAAGCTGTTATTGCTTTGTACCACTGTAGCTCCAGGTCCTTCCACATCCGGCAGCAGTGTCAGATATTTTATTAGTCCAAACTTTACAGCACTGGGACCAGTCTTCTCAAACTACCACACCAGTAACATTATCTCCAGCTGTCTTAAAATTACACTAAACTTTACTGTCGGTTCCAGTGTTTCAGTATATCTGATCTTATGTGACATTTTTTTATCCCTTAAGGACTAAACATTAAAGTAAATCAATATAAAATTGGTATAATTTCAAACTGCTTTCATAAACAATGATAGTCATCTGCTATCATCTATCATCACCATTATCACAAAACAGGGGAGTGTGTTCAGTGTCCGGCTATTCTCACAGAGCTCCTCAACACACAGACTGATGAGATCCTTTGTCCCCAGAGCCATCAGCCTTTTTCGTGGTTGGTATGAATGCATTTTTACATAAAGGTGGATGTATACATGTATATATATATATATATATGCACACCATTCACTTTATTCTACAATCAATGCCATTCACATATTGATTTTTTGCTATGTAGATTATCGACTGGCTTATTGCAATATTGCACTGCTCTACCAAGTTTTTATACATTTTGAATGTGTTTTCATCCATCCACCATCCATCCATCCATCTGTCTATCAATAACGGGAGCCCATGTGGAAACACCTACACATTAACAGTGGACAGCTGTATCTATCCATCAAATAAAGTGCATAATTCACAGCTAGACATGAATGGGCTTAGAGTGAAATTCTCTATTCTGGAGAAACTTACCTATTCAGAATTGTTCACATTAATAGAGAATGGAAGCAGACGTCTGAAGCTTTAATAGCTCTCCACAAAAATCTATCGGTCTGTCTGTCTGTCTGTCTGTCTATCTATCTATCTATCTATCTATCTATCTATCTATCTATCTATCTATCTTTATTATTATTATTATTATTATTATTATTATTATTATTATTATTATTATTAATATTATTATTATTATTATTATTATTATTATTATATTCTATAAACTACGGACAACATTTCTCCCAAATTTCAAATAAAAATATTGTCATTTAGAGCATTTATTTGCAGAAAATGAGAAATGGCTGAAATAACAGAAAAGTGGCAGAGCTTTTAGACCTTTTCATATTCATAAAGTTTTTAGAGTTCAGAAATCAATATTTGGTGGAATAACCCTGATTTTTACACAGTTTTATCACAGTTCTCATGCATCTTGGCATGTTCTCCTCCACCAGTCTCACACACTGCTTTTGGATAACTTTATGTCACTCCTGGTGCAAAAATTCAAGCAGTTCAGTTTGGTTTGATGGCTTGTGATCATCCATCTTCCTCTTGATTATATTCCAGAGTAAAAGTTAAAAGTCAACATTTTCGACAAACATTCTCATTCATTGTTTTTCAAAACATTTGAGGAATACATAATATAAAATGATGGAGCTTCACAGCATGAAGGAAAAGCCGCAACTATTGTTCAGCACCTCCGGAAACTACTTCAAGACGCTGAGAAAACTATTCCAGGTTACTCTACCTTATGAAGACACTGAGATTAAAATACCAAGAGTGTGCAGATCTGTCCTCAAAGATAAACGTGGTACTAAGAAGAATCTAAAATATAAAACATTCTGGTTAGTTTAGCACTTTTTCTTACTGTATAGCTTTAATGTGTTCAATGTTCCTACACAAGATCTTCATCAATTAATGAAAAACAAGCATAAATATATATAATATTTAGCCAGATTTCAAATGAAAAAAAGGTAATTTTGCTCTTTATACTTAAAATACAACCAACAACAATAAGTAGTTGACCCTTTGTATAATATAAATCTGATCTTGACTTTTGTAACTTCTACAAAAAAAAGGTAACATCTGAGTGTTGGATCATTTGTTGCTCTTGACTTTTAGGATCTGGTGACGTGAAGAACGTGAAGTTCTTCTCACTGTAAGAGTGTGAGTGTGTGTGTTTGTGTGTGTGTGTGTGTGTGTGTGTGTAAGTGTGTGTAAGTGCGTGTGTGTTTGATGACTGACTCACTTGTACAGACACTCTGTTAACACGTAGGCAACAACTTATGTCACAAATTACCGCCTGACGAACGCCAGCAAGCGAAATTCACACGCAAGCGCTTACGAATGTCCTTTAAAGTGCAGAAAAACAAGCAAGTTACACATGTCTCCAAAACTCTTCTGTACCTTGTTGAAAAAAATATATGTATACTTAATTGTACTTAAAACATACTGAGAAATGTTCAAGTGTGCTGTTAATATACTAACAGATTTATGTACTTACCAAAAATATATTAAAAGTACATTAATATTATGCTTTCAATAAATGTTTGAAAGAAAACTTTGATCATATTTAAAAAAAATAAAACAATATAGTGTATTTTAAATAAATAGACTACTATGAAGAACACTTTTATTTTAATGTAATAGAATTATAATACACTTCTAATATACTAATTTCCAAATATACTTTTGTACATTTTTAGCAAAGTGTGTTAAAAAGCACTGTTACAGATGTTCTCTTAAAGTACAATGAATCATGTAACTTTTTAGAAAGTACATTAAATGACTACATTAATAAAATGTTTTTAAAATATGTTTAGGTATTACATTGATATAACAGTTAAAATGTATCTTAATGCTCTGTAGTTATTATTAGGAAAATATAAATATAAGTAAATGATAGGATACAGTGTTAAGTTTAATACTTTAATATTTTAATATTGAATAAATTGAATTAATAGGATACATTTAAATGTCAAATAAAAAATGTAAAGTAAATTTGGAACACAATAGAAATTACAGTACAGTATCTTAAAATATATATTTTTTATACCCAAAGAAGCATACTATGGGTGTGCTACTTACAAATGTAAATATATTTATCAATTCTTATTACATTTCTAATATACTCGGTGTATCATAGTAATATAGTTGTAATACTTATTAAATGTATTATAATTTTATTGTAAGCATATTTATAATAAGCGGGTTACATGCATGAAGTAGTATGTTTAAATGTAACTTAAATATATTTAAAATATATTTAAAATTTTAGTACACTTAGCACAAATTAAGTAAGAATTTTGTACTATTTTTATACAATTACTTTTTTATACAATTAAAGATTAATTAAGTACAAAAAAGCTGTTCTATTTTAGCACTCTTTAAATATACTGATTAAAAATGTGGCTACAAGTACACTTTAGTGCACTATAGAAAAATGATGCTTAGTAAAGTTTAAACTACTTTTTTCACCTGGGTACTCTTTTTTTTTAAAAGTGAGTGATTTAGTGATGGGGTGATGGAGTGAGTGATGGAGGAGAAGAGAAATGAGATATGACTGTGCTGGGATCAGTGTGATATATGCAGGAATTGATTGTTTTTGTTTATGATAATGGCTCTTTGTGTAAGGTATGAGTAATCGAACGCGGGGCTGTATGAAAAAATGATAAATAAAAAGTGCATGCAGATCCGGGAGAACGCCCATCCGAGCTTCCTCAGCCCTAAATGAGGAGCTCCGGCGGGGTTGAGTTAATAAGGGCCGGAGACAGTGATGGATGGCCACTCCACCAGGACAGACACACCAATTGTTCCTGCAATAATGGTTTCTCCTGAAGTGGATTAATCCGACCAGTGGACGCTTTGTGAGTGTGAGTGCACACATGTCTTCCTAAAGGATGTGGTTTGAATATCAGAGCATTATTATATAAAAATCATCAGCGTACAGTACAGGCTAAAAGTTTGGACACACCTTCTCTTTTTCAATGCGTTTTCTATATTTTTTTATGACTATTTACATTGTAGATTCTCACTGAAGGCATCAAAACTATAAATGAACACATGTGGAGTTTTATGTACTTAACAAAAAATGACCTGGCCTCTACAGTCACCGGACCTGAACCCAATCCAGATGGTTTGGGGTGAGCTGGACCACAGAGTGAGGGCAAAGAGGCCAACGCAAGTGCTAAACACCTTTGGGAACTCCTTCAAGACTGTTGGAAAACCATTTCAGGTGACCACCTCTTGAAGCTCATTGAGAGAGTGATGCCAAGAGTGTGCAAAGCAGTAATCAGAGCAAAGGGTGGCTAATTTGAAGAAACTAGAATATATATATATATATATATATATATATATATATATATATATATATTTGTTTGTTTTTCACTTTTTTGGTTAAGTATGTAACTCTACACGTGTTCATTCATAGTTTTGATGCCTTCAGTGATAATCTACAATCATGTAAATAGTCATGAAAATAAAGAAAACGCATTGAAAAAGAGAAGGTGTGTCCAAACTTTTGGCCTGTACTGTATCTCTGATCAATTCACGAGGAAGAACATGGGGACATTGGTGTGGTGTCTTCTGCTAATTGTAATACCTTATCACTAATTCACTAGATAAAAAGCAATAATGAGAAATAAAGAAGAAAATAAATAATAATAATAATAATAATAATAATAATAATAATAATAATAATAACATTTATTTTTTTCTATTTTTTATTTACAGCCCCTCCAAAAGTATTGGAACAGTGAGGCTGTATTTCAGCTGTAGACTGAAAACACTTGAATTTGACATTAAAAGAGAAATATAAGACAAAAGGTCAACATCACAGCTTTTATTACCAAGGGATTTACATCTGAATCTGATACACAGTTCAGAAGATATTGTAGCACCTTCTGTCTGAACCCACCCATTTTTTTAAGCAAAGGTATTGGAACAGATAAACTTAAAGTAAACTAAAGTGACTAAGACTTTAGTTTAGTTAAGTTGCAAATTATTTGTTTTCAGTAACTGCATCATGTCCGTAAACCCACTGACATCATTAACCTTCTGCATTCTTCTTCTGTGATGCTTTTCCAGGCAGCAGTGGGTTTTATTTCACTGTCCTGCTGCATGATGGAGGATCTCCCAATCAGTTTGGTTTCATCTTTCTTTAAACTGACAGACAAAAAGTTTCTGTAGACTTCTGAGTTCACTTTACATCAATGAAGAATAATGAGCCCATCCCAGAAGAAGCCATGCAAGCTGAAGCCATGACACTACCTCCACTGTGCTTCACAGATGAGCAGTTATGTTTGGAATCAGGAGAATATCCTTTCTTTCTCAAAACATTAGCCTTTTTGTCACATTAGTAAATGTTAATATTTGTCCAATCAGTCCATAATCAGTCCACAGGCTTATCTCTGTACTTCTTGGTAAATTCCAGCCTGGCCTACCTATTCACCTTGTTAATAGTGTTTTTTTATCTTCTGGTGAAACCTCTGTAATTTTTTTATGAAGTCTTCTGTGAATAGTAGATTGTGATTCATTTACTCCTCTTATCTGGAGGTTGTTGCTAATTTCACTAACAGTTGTTTTATGTTTTATGTTTTTACTTTACAGCACTTACAATGTTTGTGCCATCAAGTGCTTTGGTTATCCTTGGTCTATCTGCCCATCATCTGTTATTTAGTACACCAGTGACGACTTTCTTCCTCAGAACATTCCAAACATCTTCTCTCAGCTTTACAGTTGCTTGATTTTCATCCATAGAGTAAATAATTCATGTATCAGGACACACCTGGGCAACAAAACATACCTGATAGGTGCTATCTTCTAAACTGTGTATCAGCTCTAGATGTAAATACCAGGAAATAAAGGCTGAAATGTTGATCTTTTGTCTTGTATTAATCTGTCATATTGTCAAATTTAAATGTTTTCAGTGTACAGCAGAAATAAAGGGATTAAAGTTACTGTTCCAAAATTTTGAAGGGCCCTCTACACTGTAAACCCATACGTTGTTTGAACTCAAATGATTTATATTTGTTTTACATAAAATTGGATATTTCTAAACAATACTCAACTATTTTGAGTTAGTTGAACATTTGTGGCCACATATGCATTCAAACTGAGATCTTTGAGTTAAACCAACTTATAATAACTGAGTTTAGTCTGTTGCCATTAACAGCTTCTTTTTCATTGGCTTCTGTCACAATCTATTTGCATACTGGGTGTGTCCAACAGTTTCTGACACTCACCATCAGTGTGTAGTGATTCCCCCTGGGCTACCTTATAAACAAATTTCCCTTTTGTTGTAATAATTTGATCTTTTAATTTGTGCTAACTTAAGTTTTTATTACCCATTATTTAACTTTTTCAAGGCAACTGGTTTTCCCAGATTTTTTAAGTAAATTCAACTCATCTGGGCTTACAGTGTATTTACAGTACATACAGGACACTTTATAAATAAGTAAATAATTGAAAAGTTGCAAAACATCAACATGTATGTCATACATGTCATGACATGTATTTTATTACAAATGTGCACGATAGTTATAGCAATTCTCGCTCACCAAAATATTATACAGAGTCTTCCCTGGACAATAGAGGGAGTTATGCCAACAAAAAAATAGGATAAACTTTTGTTCATTTTTTTTCATGCCTTTGATTTAGGAAACAAAAGAGGAATAATACATGTGCGGAGTTTTTGAGTGACACTTTATAATAACTTTCATTAATATACCATTAACTAATGATTACTAACTTTTATTTTTCTCATTTTAAGAAACTAAAAAGTTGCTATAACATTTGTAAATACTAATGAACGCATTGGCAACATGAACTGAAATTGATAAACATTTGCTTTGTTTAAAATTCGCATTTACTAGTGATTTACTAATGTTTAAGTTCTGATGAGCTAATGATTTGCTAACATTTTTAATATGAATATCCATGCTGATAAATAAGTGTCATGTGTGAGCATTTGTTAATATTCAAATTCTGATGAACTACTGCTTTGTTCACATCTACTGATCATTAGTTAAAAATGTATTAATGAAAGTTATGATAAAGAGTTACGGAGTTTTTTTTTTCTTTTTTTTTTTCTGCATGTTTGTTTCTGTCCTTCACATTTCTTGGCTTCTTATCCTGATTAGAGGCTTGCCCAGTGATTACAGTGAACAAAATAAACTCGGTAAACTCAGTAAACACTCTGAAAAAGCCTAAAAAGATATCATTTCACACCTTAAATCTAAACTCTAAGTCACCGTAACCAACACAAACACCGGAACACTCCGAAACCCCCGTTCCCCGGCGGCTCGGCTCCTGCGAGATACGGTTTTGATAGAGCTATCAAACAACATTACTGGATCAGCTCGCGTTCCTTGGTGTATGATCACAAAAAAATCCGGTGCTTTAGTGGGAGCATCAACCGGATTAACGGCGGAGCTGAAGGGAATTTGATGTCCGAAGGGGTTTTGGGCCCAAAACCAGCATATCCGTTTCATCTGACTTCAGAGCGGAAGTATTAGTACTGTGTCTCAGAGATGTGTTTCCAGCCTCGCGAGCCCAAGCTCTTCGTCTGCTCCCGCTGATATGTGGATTGAGTTGCAGCAACTTAAAAAACGCATGCATAAATCTGCCGCTCTAGGCCCTTGCTGGAAATGCGAAGGGGCCTCAAATTGATCCCTGGGGGACGCCATCGAGAATCTTCATCTAACGTTTCTCTCTCTCTCTCTCTCTTTTGCTCTAATTGTTCAAACTGATATGCATCTGATGGGTAGTCCCTGATGTGAGGGGGTGGGGGTGGGGGGGGGGCTCTGGTGGTGGGGGAGAGGGCGTGTCTTGTACACACACACACACACACATAAACATGCACACAAACAAACATGCACAAGTACACACACTCGACAGTATGGCAATGTGGCTCCTCTCTCCATCTTATCTGTGTTTGTCCCCATTTCGATCGCTATCTCTCTCTCCAGCCACAGTGACCGTCATTGTTATCTACAGGAGGGAAGGACTCTGACGTCCTTCACTGATTGGCTCAGCTCTGCCCCAGCACCCCCCACTACACCAGCTCAGCACAATCAATGTCTTGAGTCCGGGCCTTTTGCTGCATGCAGTGTCGCATTCAGGCTCCTCAGCAGCTTCTCAGAACATGAGCGTCGGCCCGTGGTGAATCCAGGAAAGTCCAACACTGTTTGATGTATTTTGATCTTATCTTTGGCAGAGGAACTGTTGGCGGTGATTGGGCGGTTGTATGCCAGTGTTAGCTCGGGTTGAGTTGTTCTGTGCTGTTGGAACAGCAAAAAAAAAAAAAAGGTGCTGCACAGTATCAGTTTTGTTCCCCAAGGTACAAACAATGTAACTGTACCTTCAAAAAGGTACAACTTGGTCCTTAAAGGTACAATGCACTCCTAAAAAAGGATGGCACTACAAAAGCTTCTTTGAGTGAGTGATGCTATAGAAGAGTTACTTTGGCTTGCCAGAGGAACTATGTTTGTAAGTTGTGAAGACCCTTTGAAATATTTATTAGATAACAGTAAAAGTTGAAATTCTTTAAAAAATGTGTTTTTTTTTTAATTAATTGACTAAATTGTACCCTTGAGGGAGCCTTTTTTTAAGCACTAAAATATAAAAGATTGATACATTCCAACAATACAAACCAAAAAAAGAGTGATTAGCAGTGCTGCTACATAATTCAGACATTCTAACATTTTAAAGGGCGTTGTAACCACAAGGTAGACCATCATTGCAAACATATTTTATTTTAATTGTGATCATATTGCTGTAAAACAAACAAACAAGATAATCAGCAAAGCCCACATTTGGCAGTTTGACCTTATTCCCCTCATTGAATAGTGTGCAACAAAGATTTTACTATTAAATATGAAAAAAATACAATTGTCTAAAAGCTGAGAATCAGTTACACATTGGCATGATATGACTTTTCAGGCATGAATCTTCATACTCAAAGTTACATGGAAAAAAAAAGATTGTATTTCATATCCTCTACCCTTAGCATTTATTTATTTGTTTATTTATTTATTTACTTATTTATTTATTTATTTATTTATTTGAAATTCATCATGCGTTATTGTTAATAGTAATGTTATTCTATATTTATATATTATTTTATTATGTATATAAGGGTTGGATTTATTATATCCAATGTTCTATATCTATGTTCTGTTTAGCACAGCAATCGATAATAGATAATAGATAATAATAACTGTTTCTGTGTTTGACACTCATACCAAAAACGCCTATTTGTATCTTTTCAATAGTGACTTTAATTTAAGACATGAATCTTCACATTTAAAATTACATGGGAAGTTAATTTTAGAAAAAAAAAAAAGATTTATTTTATATTTTGTACCATCTATAATTATATCTTTTTTGTTGCTCATACTGTAGGTGAGCTTTACTGGGAATAGGAAAGTAGCTATAAATATTACATGCTATTTTAATGTTAATGTTATAAGTGTTGGACATTGGACAGTATTTGTCTATGTTCTGTTTGTATACAGTATAAATATATAGTTTTGGTCTATAACACTTGTGTCTATAAATGTGTCATTTAAAACAAACAAACAAACACTGGAACGTTGCTAAATGAGGATTCATGAAAACAAAAAAAAACAATTTTCCTTGTATGGTTGTTATAGGGCTACCACAAGATGACCACATAGGTTCCTATTCCATTTCTGCCACAAAAAAAAAAAGCTCTCCAAATTTTTTTTTTCAGAAATGTGTTTCCCTCCACGAAGGACCAAATAAATGTGCATTCCAGCTTTTTCCCCGTTCCACGCTGCAAGAAATATGGCCTCGGTTTAGCCTTCACTTGCTTTGGTTATAAATGGTTTCCCCATAGAGATTGCCGCATGAAAGGGACATGAGCATATGTCAATAGGAGTCTCTGTTACAAGTTTTAATGTGTTGCACAAATCACTGCGGCTAATGACCACGACGCGGCTGGCAGGGCTCGCGGACCGCTGCGGCCGATAAAATTGATCCCGCATCTCTGGAGAACATTCCGGTCTCTTTACCTACTAATACACAGATCAGCGCAGTGCTACAGTGGAGGAGTGAGAGTCCCGCTTCGATAATAATGCTCACACTGGAGAAAGGAAACGGCATGATGAGTGTAATGGTCCTGAATAGGCATGTCGATAGCGAGTTACTGTAGGCTCAGAGCGACTCACCGCGGGCTTCCCGAAGGCCTAAAATGCTGCTGCGACTGCGAGTTTTCGGGCTCAGGTGCCTGTTGGGATTGTGATTAAGCGAGAAGTAAAAATCACCAAATGGCAGTGAGGGCCAATCCTCCCACCTCCTTCTCTCGGCTGATGACTGTTTGTTTGGGGCTACGCATCACCATGACAAGCAGAACAAGGACCAGATGGCTCGCTCTCCATGAATGTGTGTGTGTTTGTTTTACGACTTCCAACAAATGGTGCAAGCGTTACCCAGAATTGACTGCTGACTCCTCGGCGCAGTCGGTACCTGAAAGCCAACCCCTCAACACAAAACCCTTGGACGCGTTTGACCGCCAACACGCAGTGTTGAGTCTTCAGAATGTTGGCTAACATTTGCGGCCTTCATCTCGAGCGTCTGTTTGTTTATTCGCCATCAAACAACGCTTGCTGAAAATACAAACAGGAACCTTGTGCACCGGATCTGCAAGTGTTCTCGGGTGACCTCGGGACTGTCGAGAGATTTGCTTTGAGTCCCTGCCATACATGGAGAATGGAGAGCTTTGCGCGAGGACTGGTCCACCTGCACTTTGCCTCCTTACCTTAATCTTCTCCTGTTACCTCTGGAGACAGACCTCAACCCCTCTGTCCCAGCTTTTCTAAACACACCCTGCCTTTTGTGCTGCCTCTGAATGTCCAGGGGATTGGGTTTCTCCAGCCTCAATCTATTTGGCAGCTAACAAATTACTCAGTTTACTGCCATTCCTCTTAGCAGTATTGCTTACATTTATCTCTGGTTCTTTAGCGGGGGCAGAGGGGGCTTTTCTTGCCTGAATCAAGGTCACGGGAGTCCAGCGAACAGCCCCGGAGTCGCTCCGGAGTCGCCCCGGGGATGTAACCCGCGCTCCTTCCCTTTAGGCATGTTTAATTCCGTCCTGTTCCAGAAGTTGAGGCTTTTTTCTTTTTGACTTACTTTCTTTCCACTTTCTTCTGGACTTCTTGGCAAGTGGCACTCCCAACTGCTGCAGCATATGGTGGCTGGGGTCCTGAGAGTGAGGTGTAGCTGTCTGTGCATGTGCCAGGCTCTAATTACTCACTCATTAGTACCCAGGTGGTACTTCCGCTTGACATGCACCACACATGCACATACGGATACAAACACACACACAGGTTACAGCCACCACGCCTACCATCCGATCCAGGCAGGCGAGGCCCACAAACAAGACAAATGAATAAACAAAAAAACTAAAATGTTGGAGGAGAGGTAATTACTTCATACTTTTCTACTGATAATAAGTGGATTATAATGTTATAACACCTTTAACAGGTATTTTAAGTACATGATAGAAGATTTTATGAACAAATAGATGCAGTAGAGACTCCAGAAAAATCTTATTCCCCTCGTTGAATAGATTCTGATTGGTAAAAAAACACCATACATTAATGTAATATGTTTTATATTTCATATTCTTCAAAGTAGCACCTCTTCCTCAGATGACAGCCTTGCATATCTTGGCATTTTTTGTCACTTTTATGAGGTAGTCACCTCAAACAACTTTCAGTTAACAGCTGTGCTGAACTTGTCAAGAGTCAAACACAGGTTACAGCCACGACCTACTCAAGACAAACAAACAATTGAATAAAAAAGCAGCAGGGGGTTAATAATCTCCTGCACTTTACTATTTCTGCTGCTAATAAGCATCTAAAGATCCCATTTAGACGTTTGAACTCATCCTTATTCTAATGTTAAGAGCTCAAATGTACTCCATTGTTCTTTTCCAGAGCACTCGCGAGATCTTTTATAGTGTGGGCGTGATCTCTTGACGAGATTGACCGACCATACGTGAGATATACAGGCTGGTTCTGAGGGGGATCATCTTCTGTACTCGAACTCGAACAGGGTTGTAATTAATATGCATCCGTGTATATTCTAGTATGTATTTGAGTTTTAGAGTACGTGTGTGGGTTCCTTCATAAAAGCTGGGGTGTTCGGTTCATCAGAGGCCGAGTGATGTTCCGCAGCTCGGAAGAAAAGAGAGAGTCTTTTTCTTTCTTTTTCTGCCAAAGCAAAACTTGAAGAATGTCACGCTGACCTTGTATGATAGAAAATATAGCATATGTGAGAGAAAGCGAGAGAATGAAGAGCATGCTGGGAGGAAAGCTGGGACTCGCCAACTGCAAATATATCACTGCTGTTTCTGCGGCTGGTGTTTGCTGTTTATCCCGCCACTCTCTCTGAGGAGATCCATTATAAAATTAACTAAAAGGTTTTTTTTTTCATTACTTCATTACATCAAGACATTCTGAAGCAATTCCACACTTCATGTCGTTACATTTTACAGTGAAAGAAAATTTGGTTTGGAAGTAAACTTATGACAAATTTTAAGGCTAAATGATGTGTAATAATACATACTTACTAATAAAGCAATTAAGTACCCTTAATCAGAAAAAAATCAAATAACAAAAAACACACAATAATAATATTTAGTTATTTTGTGGGTGTTAGGTCGTTATTGTGTGTGTGTGTGTAAGTGAGGTAGTGTGTGTGTGTGTGTGAGGGTGAGGTAGTTATTTTGTGGGTGTTAGGTTGTTATTGGGTGTGTGTGCGTGAGTGAGGTAGTGTGTGTGTGAGGGTGAGGTAGTTATTTTGTGGGTGTTAGGTTGTTATTGGGTGTGTGTGTGAGAGTGAGGTAGTGTGTGTGTGTGTGTGTGTGAGGGTGAGGTAGTTCTTTTGTGGGTGTTAGGTTGTTATTGGGTGTGTGTGTGTGAGAGTGAGGTAGTGTGTGTGTGTGTGTGTGTGTGAGGGTGAGGTAGTTATTTTGTGGGTGTTAGGTCGTTATTGTGTGTATGTGTGTGAGTGAGGTAGTGTGTGTATGAGGGTGAGGTAGTTATTTTGTGGGTGTTAGGTTGTTATTGGGTGTGTGTGTGAGAGTGAGGTAGTGTGTGTGTGTGTGAGGATGAGGTAGTTCTTTTGCGGGTGTTAGGTTGTTATTGGGTGTGTGTGTGAGAGTGAGGTAGTGTGTGTGTGTGTGTGTGAGGGTGAGGTAGTTATTTTGTGGGTGTTAGGTCGTTATTGTGTGCGTGTGTGTAAGTGAGGTAGTGTGTGTGTGTGTGTGAGGGTGAGGTAGTTATTTTGTGGGTGTTAGGTTGTTATTGGGTGTGTGTGCGTGAGTGAGGTAGTGTGTGTGTGAGGGTGAGGTAGTTATTTTGTGGGTGTTAGGTCGTTATTGTGTGTGTGTGTGTAAGTGAGGTAGTGTGTGTGTGTGTGAGGGTGAGGTAGTTATTTTGTGGGTGTTAGGTTGTTATTGGGTGTGTGTGCGTGAGTGAGGTAGTGTGTGTGTGTGTGTGTGTGTGTGAGGGTGAGGTAGTTCTTTTGTGGGTGTTAGGTTGTTATTGGGTGTGTGTGTGTGAGAGTGAGGTAGTGTGTGTGTGTGTGTGTGTGTGTGTGTGTATGAGGGTGAGGTAGTTATTTTGTGGGTGTTAGGTTGTTATTGGGTGTGTGTGTGAGAGTGAGGTAGTGTGTGTGTGTGTGAGGGTGAGGTAGTTCTTTTGCGGGTGTTAGGTTGTTATTGGGTGTGTGTGTGAGAGTGAGGTAGTGTGTGTGTGTGTGTGTGTGAGGGTGAGGTAGTTATTTTGTGGGTGTTAGGTCGTTATTGTGTGCGTGTGTGTGTGAGGTAGTTATTTTGTGGGTGTGAGATCATTATTGTGTGCTTGTGTCTGTGAGGGTGAGGCAGTTATTCTGTGGGTGTTTGGTAGTTATTGTGTGTGTGTGAGGGTGAGGTAGTTATTCTGTGGGTGTTAGGTAGTTATTGTGTGTGTGTGAGGGTGAGGTAGTTATTCTGTGGGTGTTACCTAGTTATTGTGTGCATGTGTGTGTGTGTGTGAGTGAGGTAGTGTGTGTGTGTGTGTGTGTGTGTGTGTGAGAGGGTGAGGTAGTTATTCTGTGGGTGTTTGGTAGTTATTGTGTGTGTGTGTGTGAGGGTGAGGTAGTTATTTTGTGGGTGTTAGGTAGTTATTGTGTCTGTGTGTGTGAGGGTGAGGTAGTTATTCTGTGGGTGTTAGGTAGTTATTGTGTGTGTGTGTGTGAGGGTGAGGTAGCTATGATACTGTGTTATGATACTGAACATTAGCAGCTTTATAAAGATGTGTTTGTAACACTTAGCTAATTAGCCACAGCGATCTCAGATCAACACCATCAGTATGAGCTTTGATGTTCTTCTCCACACACACTGGAGTCTGGTGGGCTGAGAGGCTGGGCTGGTGGGGTGCGTGGGCAGCGTGTGTGTGTGTTTGTGTGTGTGTGTGTGTGTGTGTGTGTGTTGTGGTGGGTGGTGGGACTGATCTTGCTGTGGAGTGGGAGTGTTTCCTGGGGCTTTAGCTCAATATTTCACTCACAGCCTCAAACAAGACATTTACTTTCTCTCTCTCTCTCTCTCTCTCTCTCTCTCTCTCTCTCTCTCTCTCTCTCTCTCTCTCTCACTCCTCTTTTTCTCCTTTTTCTTTTTTACTGTCACTACAACTTTTCCTGTTTCTTTCTTTCTTTCTTTCTTTTCATCTCCATCTTACGTGTTCTTTTTTATCGGATTCTTTCGTTTTGGCTCTTTACCTCTCTACCACTCTCTCTTATTCTTTTTGTACATTTTTGTTTGTCTCTCTTCTTTCTCTTTATCACTGTCTCTATGTCTGCCTATATTTCTTTAGTTTTGCTTCACTCTCTTTTTGTTTCTGTTTCTCACAGGATAGGTTCTTTATATTCTGATTTCTGTTTTGGTTCTTTTTTTGCTATTTACCTCTCATTTTATTGTTTGTTCTTTCGTCTGTCTTCTTTCTTTTTATTACTGTCTCACTTTCTACCTTTTTCTGTCTAAATATTCTATTTTTATTGTTCCCTGTCATTCTTTCACTTTTTCTGCTCTTTTCTCTTGTTATCTTCACTGATTATTTCCTCATTCACTCTATTTACCCTAACTCTTTATCATTTTATAGTTATAACTTTCACCTCTCTCTCTCCCTCTTTTTTATTTAACTCTCTCTCTCTCTTTCCTTTGAAAGGTTATCAGCCATGTAATCGAGGTTGTTAAAGGGAGGGAGGAGGGGGGGTGGGGGCATTAGCAGGTCATAATCTTAACTGCCCCCTTCTTTAAATAACTCCAGAGGGTTCTGGAAAAGATCAGGGTGAGTGTGTTTAGAGAGGGGTGCTATTTTTTACACTAATGTGATTAATAGGACGTTTGCACCCTCCCTCACCCTCGCTCGTCTCTGGAAGTGTCGGTGGGTGCTGTGTCAGGTCTTCTCTTGGGGTAAAAAAAAACAATAAATCGTATATAAACTAAAATAAGTAAAAAGGTAAAGCTATTAAAGCTCTACACAGTGAACACATTCAGTGACATTACCGTTCCGCAGCATATTCAGCTCTGTAATCCTGTATTAGAAACAGGAGAAATGTCATGCCTATAAAATATCAGATCTGCTCCTGATCTCAGTATTAACTCAAACACCCAATCACCAGAACACTGACGCTGCCCGGCAGAACAGAACCCGAGCAGACCACAGAGCGGCTCTCAGGTGATCAGCGAGGAGCCGCTCTATCAGCGCTGATACAGCTGCAGCGTGTGATTCTGCCCATCACTGTCCTCCACATTCACCAGGATTCCTCAGTGGGAATGATATCAGTAACAGGACTGATAGTGGAAAGAGACAGAGAGAGAGAGAGAGAGAGAGAGAGAAAGAGAGAGAGAGAGATGTAGTGAAGAATCTGAGTGTATCAGCAGGGCAGTGAAACAGAGAGGCCTAAATGTCAAGACATCTGCAGGAAACTAATACTTCCAGTGGCTCAATTTAACACAACCCTCTCAACTCTTTCATACACAGCTCTTGGAAAAATTAAGAGACCACTTCAGTTTCTGAATCAGTTTCTCTGATTTTGCTATTTATAGGTATATGTTGAGTAAAATGAATATTGTTGTTTTTTTTAATTCTGTAAACTACAGACAATGATTATCCCAAATTCAAAATAAAAATATTTTCATATACAGCATTTATTTCCAGAAAATGAGAAATGGCTGAAATAACAAAAAAAGATGCAGAGCTTTCAGACCTTAAACAATGCAAAAAAAAAAGTTCATTTTCGTAAAGTTTTAAGAGTTTTTTTTTTTTTATCACAGATTTCATGCATCTTGGCATGTTTCTTCTCCACCAGTCTTACTCACTGCTTTTGGATAACTTTATGCCTGCACTCCTGGCGCAACAATTTAAGCAGTTCAGCTTGGTTCAATAGCTTGCGATCTTCCATCTTCCTCTTGATTATATTCCAGAGTTGTTGTTTTTTTTAATTTTGGTAAAATCAAAGAAACTAATCATTTCTAAGTGGTCTTTTTTTTCTGGACCTGTATATAATGGGTAGTGTACCTTCTGGTGAGAGATCGTTGACTGCTATACATACCTTTACGATGCACTCAAAGGCATTTTGCCCAATTGGCAATTTACTTTAATTAGGGCCATATTATTGGACTGAGAACCAGGATGAAGCAGGATGGAAGTTCTGATAAATGACACTCCTTTGTTTTCACCTCCATTTCCAGTGGTTCTGTAAACGAGAAGGACTCATTAGCCCCAAATCCATTTTCTCTTTGGCATCTGCTGATAGTTGGGTTTGATTATGGAGGTTTCATGTTAAATAAATGTAAAAACACTTCTCCATGCATTAACATAATCATTAGTGAAGGAATGGGTGGAGCTAAAGAGCGTAACTATAATAGGATGGCACTGCTGTTACAAGTCAGCAAGTAAAATAGGCTGAGATAGATTGAAAATTAGTTATCACGAATTAACCAATAGGAATGCTCAAAAATGAATTTTAGTAATAAAATATCTTTTCACACTGACTTCCACTAAATGTTAAGAATTTTTTTTTTCTGATGTAAAGTTGTTATTTTGGAGATACAGGCTTTTTGCATGATGAAAATGTGTTTTCACACCTTAGCCTAATTAAGTTTTATTAATTCAATTCTGCCTCCTGTAATGATGCATTTAAAAGTGTGAAATAAATCAATTAAATTAATTAAGAAATGGATATTCTTATTATAATAAACAGACTTGTTTTGTTATTACTTTTAGGTTGACAACATAATGCTTACTTCAAAATTGTCCAATCAGGAATGTGTTCTCAGTGGTTTCTGGGCAGATTCAGCTTAACAAGCTCTCTGGTTGGTTGACCATCCATTGGTAAAACTGAAAAATAACTCATTAGATTTGCATAATGAGGAGCTGGCAGAGAAAAAAAACAATACTGTTCTGCAATGTCTTAATACACAATATATCCAAATGTTGGTTGACATCTTTATAGTCTAGTCCATGCAGAGAAGTAGAGAAGACTATCGTAACCAGATAAAAAAATAGATTAATCTTTACACTATGCCTTATGACATTCATGGGCAAGAGGGGTAGAAAGTCGCCTCATACAACATCCTTACCTCACTAATAATCTTGTAGCTGAATGTAATTAAATATTCAAAGCAATGCTCAAAAAAATATATACATGTATAGTAGAAAGTCTTCTCAGAACAGGAAATATTTGCTTCACCTTAAGTTTCACTTTAATCCTGGAGAATCTTATAAAATATATAAAAATAGTATCCGAATATGTGTGTTGTTGCTGTATTTTTTACACAGGCACACAAACAACACAACTGTGTCAAATATTACATTAAAGATGATATGTGAGCGTAGCCTTACATTTAGAGTAAAGTTCTGGCTATAATACTTGTATTCTCTCTCTCTCTCTCTCTCTCTCTCTCTCTCTCTCTCTCTCTCTCTCCGACTCTTCTTTTGTCATCTTATCTCCGCCACCCCTGCCGCGCTGTAACACACAGAACACCTGGGAATCCGCTCTGACATTCCTTTCCTGCTCCGCTTATCGTTTTTCAGCGCCTCCTCGCCACAGACGAAACGGCTGGGCCCCCCGGGGTCCCACACAGACCAGCCGGGGGCCTGATGAGCCTCCACACACACACACACACACACACACACACACACACACACACACACACACACACACACAGCGCTTCAAAGTGTTCTCCACAGAGTCTGTGAGAACAGACAGAAGATCAGCGACAATGTATGAGCTCTTATTTCCTTATCTCCCTCTCTATCGCCCTCGCTTACTTTTTATCTCTCTCTGAATATCTCTCACTCTCACTCTGGGGCAACAAAATGGACTGGTGAAAAGGGGGGAGGGGGTGAAGAGAGAAGGGGGATACATAGAGAGATACTAAAAGAGAAGGAAAAGAGAGAAAGTTAGAAAAAAAAGAAAGACAGAGAGAGAGAGAGAGAGAGAGAGAGAGAGAGAGAGAGAGAGACCAGATTTTTTTGTTATCATCCATAATACCTATACTCATAAAATTGAGCCCCATTTGGTGCATATCAATTATAGAATATCTAGTATATAGATAGAGAGACGGGGATATGGGGAAGCAAAGACTGGAAATACATTAAAAGAGAAAGAAAATAAAATAAAAAAACAGTGAGATAAAAGATAGAGAGAAAGAGAAAGGCAGAGAGAGAAATGGAAAGAAAAGAATAGAGACACTAAAAGAAAGAAAAGACAAAAAAGTGTGAGGAGAGAGAGAGAGAGTTAGGAAGCAAAGAATTGAGAGAAACTAAAAGAGAGAAAAGAGAGAAAGAGAAAGAGAGAGAAACCTGAATTCTATTTTTAGCATCCATAATACCTATACTCATAAACATTAGCCCCTTTAGGTGCATATAGAATATATAATATCTAGCATTTAGGTAGAGAGGTAGGGATGTGGGGAAGAAAAGACCGGAGATACATTAAAAGCTAAAGAAAAGAGAAAAAGGTGAGAAAAGTGAGATAAAGAGATAGAGAGAAGGCAGAGAGAGAAATGGAAAGAAAAGAATAGAAAAACTAAAAGAAGAAAAGCCAAAAAAAGTGTGTAAAGAGAGAGATAGGAGGCAAAGAATAGAGAGAAACTAAAAGAGAGAAAAGTAAGGAGAGAGAGAGAGAGAAAGAGAGAGAGACCTGAATTTTATTTGTATCATTCATTATACCTATACATGTAAAAACATGAGCCCCTTTTGGTGCATAAAGAATATAGATTATATAGCATATAGATAGAGAGATGGGGATATGGGGAAGCAAAGACTGAGGAGACATTAAAAAAGAAAGAAAAGAAAGAAACAGTGAGAAAAAAGAAAGAGAGAGAGAGAGAGAAAGGCAGAGAGAGAAATGGAAAGAAAAGACAAAAAAGTGTGGAGAGAGAGATAGGAAGCAAAGAATAGAGAGAGAGTAAAATAAAAAAAATGAAGAAAGAGAGAGAGAGAGACCTGAATTCTATTTTTAT
The DNA here is from genome assembly GCF_023375975.1 of Astyanax mexicanus. NCBI lineage: Eukaryota > Metazoa > Chordata > Actinopteri > Characiformes > Acestrorhamphidae > Astyanax > Astyanax mexicanus. The sequence continues at coordinate 30,621,210 of NC_064417.1, forward strand.
CATCCATAATACCTATACTCATAAACATTAGCATATTTGGTGCATATAAAATATATAATATCCAGCATATAGATAGAGAGATGAGGATATGAGAAGCAAAGACTGGAGATACATTAAAAGAGAAAGAAAAGAGAAAAGAAAGTGAGAGAAAAGATAGAGATAGAGAGAGAAAGAAAGGCAGAGATAAACGGAAAGAAAAGATTATAGAAACTAAAAGAATATATATATATATATTCTTATATATATATATATATAAGTGTGGAGAGAGAGAGAGAGAGAGAGAGAGAGAGAGAGAGAGAGAGAAAAGAGAGACCTGAGTTTTATTTTGCCTATAAAAATGAACCCTTTTGGTGCATATAGAACAATATAGTTTGAAAGTGTTAAATAACCATCTATAATCCTTATTAACTGACTTTATTAACTAACTAATTAATAATTATTCTGATAGCCCTGATAATTAATTTGCCCTCATTGTAAAGTGTTGCTGAAATCTTGAACCAGGAAAACAATCGCTCGTTCTGGTCACTGTGATCTTTAACAGGAGGATATTTATAGAATATATATCTCAGTCTGCTGATTTTTGCGATATTGGTGCTGTTTCTGCTCTTGATTGCTAAGTCTGAGCAGTCAGGAGACTCTCTTTAATAACAATGGAAAAAAAAGATCTTTACATCCTTCTTGTGTGAAGACAATGCAATTGTACGAATAACACATGGGGTACAAATGGGGAACCACAGCAACCACTTAGTGATACTTGAGCAACCAGCTAGGATACTATAGCAACTGCCTAACCACAACAAAGTAACTCCAAAACAACCACCACTGCCTAGAATTGAAAACTGCGTATTGAATCTGCTGTCTCTTCAGGAACATGTATTATTTTCGAGTCTTTAATGTTGATCATTTTCCTTGAATTTTGTGTCTCTGTCCTTTATTCACAGATTAAATTATTTTTGTATTAAATGACTACTTACTAATTATATAATCAAGAGAAAGATGGATGAATTTTTGCACCAGGAGTGGCATAAAGTTATCCAAAAGCAGTGTGTAAGACTGGTGGAGGAGAACATGCCAAGATGCATGAGAACTGTGATTAAAAACCAGGGTTATTCCACCAAATATTGATTTCTGAACTCTTAAAACTTTATAAATATGAACTTGTTTTCTTTGCATTATTTGAGGTCTGAAAGCTCTGCATCTTTTTTGCTATTTCAGCCATTTCTCATTTTCTGCAAATAAATGCTCTAAATGACAATATTTTCATTTGGAATTTGGAAGAAATGTTGTCCGTAGTTTATAGAATAAACAAACATATACCTATAAATAGTAAAATCAGTGAAATTGATTCAGAAACTGAAGTGGTCTCTTATTTTTTTTTTCTAGAGCTGTATATTCTCTGTTAATTAGCACAGTATGTTTAATCTGAATATACATTCCAAAAATAGCAGACAAAAGTTCAGAATGTGTAATGTTCTCAAAAACATATTATGATTAAAGATCTACCAGAACATCATATGATAATATATATATATATGTATTAACATATACTTTCAATAATTTTATTCACATCAGGAGGGATAAAATATCCAAATGGTTCTTTGAGTTGCCATTCTACAAAAAACCCTTGAATGACCTTTTATTCAACATGTCATTTTCTGTAAAGTAAAATGAATGAATGCAAAATAAAACAAATAAATAAAGAAATAAAGAAATATGTAAGTAAGAAAGTAAATAATTTTAGTTAACATTGTTTAGCATAGTGTGATTTACGTAGCATACTGTGTTTTGTTTGAAACCCTTGTTTTAGGAGTGCAGCTGGAATCTCGGCCGTGTGTGTGTGTGTGTGTGTGTGTGAGGGAAGCTCGTGCTCCTGGTTTGGGGAATTGTAATTCATTTATTTTATTTCCTGAATTATCTTCATTATACCCCGATGAATTCTGCATTTAGCGCGTGTGTCCGCTCCGACGCCAGCGTATTAAAACTCCTGGTTCGTGAAAGAGATTAATGCGAGTGGAGGTCAAACATAATGGATTTCATTTTTGGGGAAATGAGATATGATCGCTCGGCTTTTGTCCTCTCTTCCCCACAGCACCCAGTTCAGTTCAGCTCTGTTCAGTTCACTTTAATCAGACTGGAACTGGAGATACGGATAACTCCTCTTCTAGCAACTCTTGGTTATTTATGTCTTCATTCCTTTATTTATTTTTGTGTCCTTGACCTTTTGGCTGGTGTGATTTTTTTTACTTTTTCATGTATTTTTAATGCATCCGTAAATGTTTATTTTTTTACTGTCAGAACGAAATCATGTACCTTCATTATTAGTGTTTTTTTTTTTTTACATTTGTCATAATGTGAATTTAACAGCTTTTATTCTTTTACATTCTTTCAGAATTTTATGATGAATGGACCAGTAGAAATGCTTTTAAATAAGACTACCTTTATAAAGCGTTTATAAATGGTTTACAATTAATTAATGATTACTAATTAGGTTGTAAATGCCTTAAAAAATTTTAATAATCAGTTATAACACATACGTAGAAAGGGCAAACCATTTTGTAAACCATTTATAAACCCTTTATAAAGATAGTCTTATTTTAAAGTGTAACCATGCATTTAAATTAACTAGATTTTTTCCACTAAAAGTTAAGGTGGCTTTCTATTTTTTTTTTCTATAAAAGTTGAAAAAGGTTTTGTTCAGAAACGTAAAAATGTAAAAAAAGAAAGAAATAAAAATCAGTAGTTAGTTTGTGAAAGTTAGATTTTCTTAGGTTCAAAGTGATTAATTCTTCATCAGACCCGTTTTCATCTGAAATCAGAGCAGGTCATCCTAAAGGTAAAAGAATAACCCTCATACAGTACAGGGAAAAAAAAACTGTAAAACTAAAGCTATCAGATTAGACATCATTTAAACCTTTCAGATTTAAGAGACGAGAACATCCACAGATGTTTGTGTCCACCCATCTACTGTGAGAAGACCAGTAACTGCAGGTCTGAAAGCTCTTAATGAGGAAAGTAAACAGACAGAAGCTGCTACTGCTCTCAGAACAATGGAGCAATCAACCCAGAGTCCAGACCTCAACGTCATTCAATTCAACTGTCTGAAGCAGAAAAAAGATGAAAAAAGATGAAAACCTGAGATGAATGGAAGCTGTACTGAAGGTGAGGGTGGAGGCTCTGAACACTGAAATAGCTGACTTGATTAGATGTTCAGTCTTCTGTGTTCTTTTCTGCTAATTAGACAGGAGGATGGTGTCTTTTTTCAGTATTGTATGTAATGAAAAGAAGTACAGCTTTGGAAAAAATTAGGAGACCACTTCATATCTGAATCAGTTCCTCTGATTCTCTTGTTATTTATAGGTATATGTGTGAGTAACATGAACATTGTTGTTTTATTCTATAAACTACAGACAACATTTCTCCCAAATTCCAAATAGAAATAGTCATTTAGAGCATTTATTTGCAGAAAATGAGAAATGGCTGGAATAACAAAAAAGATGCAGAGCTCTCAGACCTCAAATAATGCAAAGAAATCAAGTTCATAAAGTTCAGAAATCAATATTTGGTGGAATAACCCTGGCTTTTAATCACAGTTTTCATGCATCTTGGCATGTTCTCCTCCACCAGTCTTACACACTGCTTTTGGATAACTGTATTCCACTCCTGGAGCAAAAATTCAAGCAGTTTACCTTGCTTTGATGGCTTGTGATTATCCATTTTTATCTTTATTATATTCCAGAGGTTTTTAATTTGAAACTCATCATTTTAAGTGGTCTCTTATTTTCTTTTTTCCAGGGCTATATATATATATATATAGTAATCAAATCCAGGGCACTATAACCAGAAGATTTCATAAAATATAGATTTGATGCCATCCTTTAATATCCTTATTAATAGTAATATACTAATTAACCTGACCTTCTGTTTATTAGTCTCACAGAAAGTGAATTATATCCAGACCCAAGGTTTGTTAGCAACATTAGCCTAGCATCTACCATTGCAGATTGCAAATTGAAGAACAACCAATCAGATTTCAATCAGATATGAATTTCTTGTTAGTAAAACCTTTTCTGAAAGTAACAATGTTTAGTTAATACAGCATCAGTAATAATTAAATTCTTAAAAGTGGCCTTTTCTTATATTTTTTTAATGTTATTAAGCAAACTGTCCCGATAAATAATATATATCTCAAATAATTGTGTAATTACAAATGAACAATACATGTAATAACAGTGTAACTACATATTGTCACAGATTAATTACAGTTGTACAGGTTATGTAATTGCACATGTGCATCAGTGTCAGTTAGACCTAGTAGAAAATTGTGTTCATCTTTCCATAATAAAATCTGAATAAGGATGTTTAGTATTTAAAATAAATCACATCTTTAATTACATTCCAGAGAAGAGCTGTTGGACAAGTTTATACACAACTAATTACACACTGTTACACATAATTATATGTGAAAATTCACACACACACACACACACACACACACACACACACTCACTATGACACTATGAAAATAGACTGTGTTGCTGTTAAAAAATGTGTGCAATTACATAACCTGGACAACTGTAATTAGACTGTAAATGTTTCAGTGTGTTCTTACACACTTATTAGAGACACATATTATTATAACATGGGACCCCCCAAAAAATCATTCCATATATGGTTAAAACAACTTCACTGTTCAACAGTTTGAACTCGTTTTTTTCTGTAAAATAAAATAAAACACACAGGAGTCCGTTAAAGTTTACATTATACACTTGTCAGTTTATTGGTCACCTTCTGCAGTAAGGTATATGTGTGTGAGTGAGTGTGTGTGTGTGTGTGTATATGTGTGTATATGCTGGAGTGTGTGTTTTGCGTTGCACTTGGTGCACCTTCCATATTTGGCCTCTGGATTAAAAATGGACCCTTTTTCTAATTTTTTTGGCTACAATAACACAGAATTACCATGTAATCAAATCTAGATTATTACTGCTTCTCTCGTTTTTTATTTTTTTCTTCTTTACACGAATCTCGATATCCAAAAGTGAAAAAAGGATGGATGTAAAGTTGGGAGATAAGGCTTTCCGTCACATTAAGAACCCCTGTAAAGTCGATGGCCGAAAGCTAAGACTCCCGGGGACGAGGCCCGGGACACTAAACCGGCGAAACAGCGAGAATGGAGACCACACTTTCAGAAAAGAAAAAACGAGAAATAAAACAAACCGAAACGTTGAATATATATAGATAGATTTATATATAGATTTATATTTATTTAGAAGCTTAAAAGAGTACAGTTAAGACTTCTCACACGTGATATAACCTACGCATTGTCTGAGAGAGTACGGTTTTAGGCCACTGCTGTCCCGCTCACGACATGAAACGAAGAAGAAACAAAAAAGAAAAACGAAGAAAAGAACAAAGAAAAAAAAACAGCATTGGTCCAAAATCCTCTGCTTCTCTTGAGAAAAAAATGTAAAAAGCCGAAAATAATACAAACAAACGAAAATGAACAGCAAAAAAATAGATTTCGGGAAAAAACACCTGACCATACACACACACACACACGAAATAGAAAAACAGTCATGTCTAAAAGAGTGATATTGCATTTATAATGCAGAAAGAGTTTCCTGTACAGTTGGCTTCTCAGTGGTGTGTGTGTAAAACAGCTAAAGGGCTCAGTGAAGAATAATAATAATAATAATATCTCCGCCGTTCTCATTGGTGTGTGATTTCCTTTCGTTTTAGTTTTCGTTTCGTTTGTTTGTTTGTACAGTAGTGCTGTAAACAGGCACACGCAGTATCCGACAAGAGAAGCGCCGCCGTCCCCTCGTCTCCACTGTCTTCCTCGTCCTCCTCTTCTTCGAGTTGTCGGTTGGTTCATTTGTTTGTTTGTTCGTTTGATTGTTTGTCTGTTAATCCCGCTTACAGCAGTGCGCGAAGCTTGTCCGTACTCCGATCTGTTCCGTCTCAGTCCTGCTGAGAAGCGTCCTGCTGTCCCATCACGTCCTGCTGCCCGTCCATCATCAGTCTCTCTCTCTGTCTCTCTCTATTACTGTCCCGTTATCTCTCTATCTCGCTTGGCCCGGAGTCTCTGTGCCCTGCGTCCACGCTTCAGGAAAAGGAGTCCAACTTTGATGCTTCAAACCTGATGGTCTTTTTCCTCCATCAGTCTCTGTGATTGTGCAAAATCACGCCGTCTCCGGGATGTCCACACGGAACGAGCTAACAAATCCTTTTCCGCGCTGCAGAAACACAGAGAGAGAGAGGACACTCAGATTTGAACACACTCAAATATAGAACACTTTATATAGTCAATATTATATAAGTAACAAAAACTAATTATGAAAATAAGACACATCCAGTAATAAATGAAACATTTGAAATTACATGTGTGATATATTTTTATTCAGCAAAATACTGCAATGTTCACTACCACTGCTACTACTACTAGTAGTACATTTACTACTATAAGCCTTATTTTTGCTGCTACAACTATTTATTACTATCACTATTACCTCTACGTCTATCAGTATTACAACTACTACTTTTATTATTACTACTATTATGATGATAGTATTATTATGATGATACTTCTACAAGTATTACTTGTACTAATACTAATACTACTACTACTACTACTACTACTACTACTACTATTATGACTATACTATTACCTCAACTTTTACTAGCATTACATGTACTACTATTGCTATTACTATTACTCATATTAATACTACTATAATGATTATTATGACTAAACTATTATTATTTCTGCTGCTATAATCACTATTACTTGTACTACTACTACTACTACTACTACTACTACTACTACTACTACTACTGTTACTACTGCTATTACTCATATTAATACTATTATGACTATTATGACTAAACTATTATTATTTCTGCTGCTATAATCACTACTACTATTACTACTACTATTACTACTGCTATTACTCCTATTAATGCTACTATTATGGCTATTATGACTATACTATTATAAATTCCTACTAAAATCCTACTGTTACAACTATAAATAATACAATACACAAATAAATGGCATGAAAAAGTGGTATTTAATGTTATTTTATTTTAAACTTGTCTTCACAGAATAATTGTGTATTAACTGTCTATTAAACTAGTTTTTAATGTATGTATTTAATTGCATTTAATTGTTTATATGTTGTGAATTGAAACATTGAAAAAAAGCCTTGTTGATGCATGAGCCATGAATGAATAATGTGTAATGTAATGCTGCGTTTTCAAAATGGCAAAAAAAGTAAAGAAATAAAATAAATGAAGGAATGAAAACAAAACAAGAGTTCTTTATTTTTTTTACAAGGACAGTGAGGAAACGCTCATCACTGAAGCTGCAGTTAATCTGTTTACTTCATTAAAGTCATTCTCATTTACAACAGCTCCGCATATCAGCTCCCAGACAGCTCTGATGAATAGCTACACTAACACACACACACACACACACATAGAACTCTTCCACAAGCATAGCATACACCACCCACACATAACCTCATTTTGGATGCAAACCGCAAGGTTCTAACACACACACACATAAAACACTCCATAATATCCCCATCACTTCTACGTGGAGTAAACAGGCCGAATCAGCACAAAGCCGCCTCGGCAGATTTGGAGCGCTGGTCTGAAGTATGGGGACGGTCAGCTGGTTGCGGTGGACGAGCTGAACACATCTCTGCGAGGGTATTTCTGTCTGCGAGACAATGGCCAGACTCCGGCACTCTCTGTCCATTTTTCCAGCTATTTTTCACCCGTTTATTTTGGGATAGGCTGATGTCTCAGATATCTGAGGATGAGAGGCTGATCTGCCTGTGCTCTTCTTTTAGAAACAGAAGCCACAGCTTCACACATATCTCTCTGTAAGCACAGATATATACTGTCTCTGAACACTGTAAAACCACTGTCTAAACCACATCTGGGCACATCCGACCCTTTGCCTTTCCATAACTGGCCCTTTACATATGAACCGGACTTTACTGCACAATAGTTTAAGCGCAAAGTGGACTAGATTTCTCTCACTGAACAGGAAAAAAGTACTAAAAAAATGTACAGAATTTTTTTAGTTAATTTTGCTACAAAAAAAAAAACAATATTACTTTGTATTAAGTTAATTTAACACATGTTTTAATTTCAATGACATTAACATTACGCTGATTAAATAATAATAGAATATTTTGAGTTAATTACTATGCTATATTAGTGCCAAGTGGTCTGCCACTATGATCAGGACATTGCTGGTTCGAATCCTGGTCATGCAGCTTGCCATCAGCTACTGAATCTCTGAGAGAGTACAATTGACCTTGCTCTCCCTCTGGGTGAGTAGATGACGCTCTTTTCCCTCATCTCATCACTACTAGGGTGATGTCGATCAGCACAAGGCATCTGTGAACTGATGTATCGAAACAGAGTCGCTGCGCTTTCCTCCAAGTGAGCTGTGATGCTAAATGGACCCAGTATATTATACGCCCCCTTGGGGAAATTATTGGCCCACCACTGATCTAAACCCGATATACCTTATTTATTATTAAATATTTATCTGACCTCTGTGCCAGAAACACTTTAAAACTCAATAAGAATAAAAATAAAAGGGGTTTTATAGGAATACACTCTTTTTTAGATGTCCTTTTTAGAGGTCATCTGTTTTTACATGACTTTTTTTTTGGTATAACTTTTTTTGGAACGTCCATTGCAGACGTAGAGTGCTCTCATAGATGCTCAACTAACATTCAACTGTATGTCTATTAAATGCAACTAAACGTGCATGTGCATGAATGTACATGATTATCTATTTAATGTAACTCTAATCTGAAGTGTAATCTTATTGACATGTAAGGTCAAATATAGATATTTTTATTGAAACATACTATAAGTGCTCTAAACTCTCTAGGACCTGCCCCCCCCAATCTGACATACTCCATATGGTAGCGCTAATTAAATGATTAGTATAAAACTGCGGTGAAGAATATCGGTGGTCAAATCCTGTGAAACTGACACCAATAATCCCATAATTCCTGGTATTTTCTTATTTTAGAAGTATTTTATCCTCCTCAGTAACACAGATGCTGTAAAGTATCGTAGATAATTGTCTTTTTTATGGATATTTGAAGTATCGCAGAATCACAGACCGTGAAATCATGGTTATCATAAGCAATTTATCAGGAGACGCCCTGCAATTCCCACCTCTACTACATACACAGAGTAAAACCTGCACACACAGGCATGCACAAACACCCACAGACTCACATACTCAGATACACATCCTATACATGCATATGGGCATTCCATAAATGGATATATATATACACGAGCACACATCCATAAGCACCCACACACCCACACACACACTCACACACTTACTTAGCATCATAAGCAATAGCTCTAGCTGAACCCAGAGCTGAGGTTTTAGTGGGAGATAAAAAAGCCCAACATTTTAAATAAAATATCCATTATAAATATGAAAGTGTGACATGGATTATAAATGCTTTCCCTAGAACTCCAACATCCCCCCGATCCCGCAGTCTAAACCCAGCATTAATCAGAGCGGAGCAGCACCAGCAAGCCAGGAAATGGAGGGATGTGATTGAAGGCTGAGCAGATGGATGAGCTGGGGGAGGGGCTGAAGGAGGAGTCTGGGAGGAGCAAGGGGAGGGGCCAGAGGAGAGTGGAACAGCACTTCACGCCAGAGGCTACAGGAGAAGCTTGGAAAAAAAGGGGCTGAATGAGTTTAGCTTGGAGCCAGCGATGACGCTTTGGAGAAAACCTACTAGTGTATGGCAGAGTGATGTTGCCAAATGTAGTAGAAAGCCTTTCCTTGGTGATTAATGCAATCAAATATTTGCAGCAATGTTTTTTTTTTTCCAAAAGGTCTTGTAGAAATTGTTCCCTGAACAGTAGAGACAGTTACTCTGACTCCAAAAACAGGACAAAATATTTTAAATACCTTTAATACCCTTAATTTCGGGAGAAAATCTGACTAAGCAGGTGTCCCAATATTTTGTCTATACACCCTGATTTACACTATTTATGGACAAATGTATTTGGACACCTGCTTATTTATTGTTTCTACTGAAATCAAGGATATATAAAAAAAAAGTTAATTAACTGTATCTACTGTCCAAGGAAGGTGTTCTACAAGACTTTTCAAAAACATTGCCACTATATAAAGCTCTGGCAAAAAATATAAAAATAAATAAAAAAACACTTAAAATAATGAGTTTCTTTGATTTTACCAAATTGAAAACCTCTGGAATATAATCAAGAGAAAGATGGAGGATCAAAACCCATCAAACCAAGCTGAACTACTTGAATTTTTGCACCAGGAGTGGCAAAATAAAGTTATCCAAAAGCAGTGTGTAAGACTGGTGGAGGAGAACCTGCCAAGACACATGAAAACTGTGATTAAAACCAGCATTATTTGAGGTCTGAAAGCTCTGCACCTTTTTTTTTTTTTTTTTTTTTTTTGTTATTTCAGCCATTTCTCATTTTTTGCTAATAAATGCTCTAAATGACAATATTTTTATTTGGAAATTGGGAGAAATGTTGCCCAGAGTTTATAGAATAAAACAACAAAATTAATTTTAATCAAACTCAAATAGCAAAATCAAAGAAACTGATTCAGAAACTGAAGTGATCTCTTATTTAATTTTTTTTTTCCAGAGCTGAATATATACATATACTTCTTTACAGGGACTAGGCAGCAATGGATGCAACTAAAACCAATTACATTAAATGCATTCCATAAATTCTGTAAATGTGGGGTGTCCACAAACATTTGGACATATTGTACAGTATCGTGTAAGATGCTGTGCTGTTTCTGTTAATTGCTATAATTTGATGAATGCCACACTCTGCCACACACATGTAGATATCACCCTTGTCAGATATTAAGAGTTGTAAGGAGAGAAAGGGCGAGCGAGGTAGAGAATGAAGTAGAGAGGTAAAGTAAGAGAGTGTGTACGCTCTCTCGGGGATGGGATACTCACACAGGCCGTTGGCTTTGTAAGGCGTACGCGAGTTAGACAGAAGTGTGTCGCACTCTCTCCTGTCTAGCGTGGCGGCGATGAGGTGCGGTTGGTGCGGTTGGTGAGGATGTTGGTGGTGTTGATGGTGTTGGTGTGAGTGGAGTGGCGGCTCTTTGCCGAAGGTGGAGAATGAGGAGTGATCGCCCGCGCTCAAGTCGGCCTCAAATACCTCAGTGTCGGGCACGGCGTCCATGCCCGGGACGTGCAGGTTGCTGCGGTAGTCCGCCCCCTGCCGGGATTCCGTGGGCACGAAGCTGGGCATCCAGCAGCGGTCGGAGTGACCCAGGGCCTTACACTCCTCTGTGCAGTTGGAGAACAGATCTGCTCCTGCAGGTGGAGAAAGAGAGAAGGGTTCATTATAAATGAGTAATAAAATATTTTTTTAGTATATGTTGTATTGCCAGGTTCTTGCAATACACAATTTAAATGTCAATATATTTGTTAAGGATTTCACCATGGCCAAATATAAACAGACCACTCTCCATCATCCTATATTTATAGACATAATTTCTATGATTCATTGTATGTACTGTATTTCAAAATTTAAAATGCAGTTTAAAATGAATATACATGAATGTAAGTGACAGTACTGTGATAAAGACACAATAAAGTGTATCCTGTACAATATAGCCACAAAGAAGCCCCCAAAGAAGTGTCCAAAACATAATTCATAATTGTAGTACAATAGAAGTACCCCTAAAGTACCATTGCAAATGCCCAGCAACACCATTGCAACCAATAAGCAACTCCATAGTAACCGCCAACAATAGACATTTTTAATATCTTAAAAACTTCTTCTAACTTTTAATATCTTACCACCTTCAGACAGCCTGTTCCCGTTTCAGTTAAGTTTTTTTTTTCTTTTACCTTTTTATTTATTTTAATGATGTTGTCTTTTTATTTATCTAATTTTATGTTTTACCTTTTAGCCCTATTATTTTATTTATTTTATTAATTAAATTATTTTATTTATTTTATAATTTTATTTGGCCTTTCACTTTTTTATTTCATTTATTTCTTCCTTTCCTTATATATATTTTTTTAAACTTACTATTATTATTATTATTATTATTATTATTATTATTATTATTATTATTATTATTATTATTTATTTTAGTTTTATCATTTACTTTTTTATAAGTATAGTTATAAGAATAATCCTTTATTTCTTTTATTGTGTTTCTAATTTATTACTCTCCTTATTTATATTTATATTTATATCTCTATATTTATGCTCCTTATTTATGTTTTATTGCGTTACATTTTAGCCTGTCTTCATATCCTTTTATTCTGAATTATTTTATTTCCTCTTAATTTACATTTTTTGTAAATGCTCAGCTGCATTGAAAATGAAGGTTACTTTCAATGTATTTACTGAGTGGAAATAAAGGTTAATTAATTGATTGATTGATTGATTGATTGATATTTAAATCCATTTTATACAAGACATAAAAAAGATATGCTTTTAGTCATATCACCCCACCTTAACAGCATCCCCTCGTGTTGAGGCCAGCACTTACTTTTTAAACTATCTTTGGGTCAAAAAAGGTCCAAAAACGTATTCCCCAAACTTTTGATGTGCATTGAGCGTGTATGGAAAAAAAAGTCCTAGCAGAGAGTAAAGAGATACATATCCTTTGAAGTCGTATTGATGTCGTTAATGGCGACAGGGCGAAGCTTCGTTTCCAGGCTTATTTGTGGATTTAAAATCGTATAAATCCTGATGAAATATAATATCAGTCATTCAATTTGACCGTATTTAAAGCCGTGAGCATGAAATGGCTTTGGCGCCGCGGGATCTGAGCACGGGCAGATTGGCCTCGGCTCCGTTTCTTTTTTAGGAGTGACTTAATATGTCGAATTACACCGATCAAAGCATGTGTGAAGAACACACACACACACATACACACACTGACACACACACACACACACACACACACACGCACCGGGAAAGAGCTGAACGAGTTTAGTCACTGCACTAATTTCCTCTCCTGCGTTCTTCTCTTCTTCAGTGCTGAAGATCAAAGCTAGGTGGATGGAGGAGCTAACCCCACAGATAAACCCGATCTTTAGCATTTATATCCCTCCCTCTATTTCTCTATTTCTCTATCTCTTTCTGTCTCTTTATCACCCTTCGGTGCTCTTCTGCAGTGTGTCTTTACCAGCATTTCACCCCATATCCACCTTCCACCTTCATATCGAGCAGTCTGATATAATGAATGTGATTAGATTGTTTTCTCCCAGATTGTTGATTAGTGTCTGATTGTGTGCTTTTATACAGCTTTGTGATCAGACATATGGTTTAGGCATAGCATAGAATAGCATAGCATAGCATTGTCTCATAGGAATTACAGCAGTAAGATGCTAAAGTTTGCATCCATTTCAGATCTAATGTAAAACAGTGGAAACACCACAGCAACCACTTACGTAGAAACACCACAGCAGCTGCCTGGAATACCATAGCAACCATCTAACAAAACAATAAAACATCTCCCTAGGATACCACTACAACAATCATCAAATACTGTATGTTAGCAGCCGCATAGAAACACCATAAGCAACCAGTGAACCACTGGGATTACAAAATAACATGATAGCAACCACCTGGGCTACAACTGCTATTACCTTGCAACATCAGAGCAACCACCTAGCAATACCATAAGCAACCACCTCCCGACATGCCAGTGTAAACACCTATATCACTCAATAACAACCTATTGGGATATTACTGAAGCCATATTAGCGAAAATATAGTCAACCTCCTAGGCAACCTGGGCAACTGGTATACCATAACAACCTCCTAGAAACAACAGCTTCACCCTGGTAACACCTCATTTTGAATCTTGAACATTGATTAAACATTGATTGAAGAATGATTAAGCCTAGTCTTGGACTGTCAAGCATTTTGAATGGAGATCTTCCACTAACAGAAGTCTAGGAAACTGCAAACGTTTTGTCAAATATGTAATTTACCCAAATATCATATTGTATTTTTCTTTAGTTATTGTAAAATTAATGTACAGTTGCTTTATAGTGCTATTGTTCTAAGAAACCCTCCTATCTTAGAGTAAAAAGCCGTATTTTAATGGTTGATGTGTTATCTTGAGCACCAAGAGCTACAAGAATCCAGGAATACAGAACGAATGAAGACTCTCTATCTCTGCTTTTATACAAAGTCCCCCAGAGAGTTAAGTTTCAAAGGCAGAAATCCCCCAACTGTAGGAGTAACCGCCAACACTCCATCTCTATTACAGTGACAGTTATTCCCAACTACCAAATGTAGCACCACCAACTCCCAAAGACTCAACCTCCCCCTCCCACCTCTCTCTTTTTTCAGGTCACCTCAAACAAGCCAAACACAAGACAGTACCTGTTTTTTTACCTGAGACTCCTGAGACACTCGACTCTTTAATAAGAAGAATAAATGAACGGATATGTAAGACAAGATGTGATAAGTAGAGTAGTAGAGTTGACGATCCTAACCAAACACTGGCTTATAATGGCTTCTATGGTGTAATCCATAAAAAAGTAATACATGTATATTAAGCTAAATGGCCAAACAAACCAAATATAAGGACAATTATTATGTACAAAGTGTTTTCTAGACTTTTTTACCTCAGCTTCATCAAATTATTCAACAGCAGAACAAGTAAAACAAGTAAATTAATCAGAAAGCTAAGACGTTGCAAGCACGTATGGTAAATTCTTGCCAGATGCCGCTGATCATGATCATTATCCACCGTGCTTAGTGACATTAGCCTGTAGTGATGAATTTCCTGTATGCTGGACATTGTGCTTCAAAGAATGTTAAATGTTTGCCCAACACTGCTGGCCAGTGTTCAACCAAACAAGCCAAGCATGAGGATGAAATGAGAGTCCTGTGTTGTTGCAACATGTTTTCCACTATTTTCTACCTCGGCTGCGCTCTAGAAACACAACATTCTTCCTGCTGGTGTTTCATCTGAGCCTCCTGAGCCACCCGTCACTTTAATAGCAGAACAAGCGAACGAATCAGAAAGCCAAGAAGCTTTGCCACAAAGGTGCGACACGCAAAGTCAGCGGGAGCAGGCAGATCCTGTTAGCTGGGCCTGACTGTTCCACCAGTCTCTTTTTTTTTTCTTTCCTTATCAGCCCAGCAGGTGTAAGCCATTCCACATACTTTGTGTGTGTGTGTGTGTTTGTGTGTGTGTGTGTTGAGCAAAAAAAAAAAAAAAAAGCTGAGTAGTTCCAAATCCCCCTGAGCCCCTTCGTTTCCAAACTCCTCCATGTCAAAAACAGCCAGTAATTACAGCCCAGGCATTAATATCGGCCTTTACTAAAGCAGCTCAAACTGCCAATGCTGGAGGTTCTCAGGGATGTGTGTGCGTGCAGTGTGTGTAGTGTATGTGTGTGTGTTTGGTGGTTGAGTGGGTGGGTGGTTGAGAGGGTGATTGGGACGAGGGGACGGGGGAGTTCTCTGGTATTTAATCCCCTGACTAGCCCTTCAGACAGAATACTGGTCAGCACATGCAGACTTTGGGTTTTTTTTCTGCTTTCAAAGAGGATTAGAGTCATTCAACCCAATATGCAAACAGTCTGCTTAAGACAAAGCCTTACTTATGGACTGAGATGTAGGTCTGAAAGGCAACAAGTGAGATTGAGCTGAGCTGTCACCAAACAGAGCTAACGTTTGCGTTTATTGACAGAGATTTAGCAAAAAAAAAACCTTATTAACATAAACAATCAGGTTAAAATTAAGGATGCACCAAATATTGGCCATATTTGGCTGAAGATGCCACCAAAAAAAAAAAAAAAAAAAAAACACTTTCTGGGCAAACAGACCAAATAATTTATACAGAAAAATTACTGAATATTTAAGTTTAAGCCATATTGTAGGGTGTTCTCTCTCTCTCTCTCTTTTTTTTTTTTAAGTAGCAGGAGCAGGAGTAGCTTGAGTAGCACTGCTGAAGTAAGTTCACAATTATAACAGTACTGCTTAGGTAAATGTATTGTGGGATATTACATTTTAAGGTTAAATGTTCAATACATATTTTTAAATTGTAGTTTTATATATCTAAGTACAATATGTGTACATTCAACTATATTTATTATCTATTTGTTTTTTTTTTCGTATCAAGAAGAGCCCATTAAAATAAACATCAGATTTATTTTTAATGATGTTTAGTTTATTGAGGATATTTGGAAAAGTGTATACAGTAATAAAAACATTAATTGTTCTTAAAAAAGGTGTATATAATGTTCTTAAAATTGCAATAGCATAGTTTATTGCAATTATTTACTTGACAACAGCAAGCAAAATATAGTTGTCAATACAGGCTTAGTACAGGCTTTGTTCACACAGCAGGCAAAATAATAGTCTCAAATCTTTTATTATCTATTATAACTTTTTTTTTTTTTTTTTTACCAACCTGATGTTAATTTTAAGCTTTTTAATGTAATCTATATCTGACACACTCCTAAACTGATGGCCACATGATAAAGAGCAGTGCTTCACATTAAGTTTCGGTTTCACAGCTGAGCTTATCACCAAGAATGAGCTGCAGTTCACCACTTCTTTAGTTTGTATTCGTGGTTTATTTAAAATTCGTAAAAAAGAAGTTTAATGCCTTAACTATCCTACCACTGAAAACACCCCTTACTGCTGTTGTCCATTTTCAGTTCTCCTCACAGCCTTTTAGGTTGATTTTCAGATTTCAATACCACATTCTACCATGAGTGGAAGAAAAAAGAAATAAAAATGTCTAATTCAGTGTTTTTTGGCTACTGCTTAGTTTCCTCCTTAATTTAGTTGATTTATTTTTTTTATATTTTTAGGTTTTCCTTGTTGTGTAAACATAGCCAAGAAAACATAAAAGTAAGAGACATTCAGTTAGTCAGTTAGTAAGAGAGAATGGAGAGACTGAAAGAAAGAGAGAGAGAGAGAGAGAGAGAGAGAGAGAGAGAGAGAGAGAATGACAGACCAACCAACCAACCAAAAAAAAAAAAGACTCCGCAAGGCAGAGTTTGATATTTAGAGAGAACAAGATAAGACACTCAAAGGCCAACAGACTCTTCCTCGCCTTCTAATCCCGGCGAGACATCTCGATATCTCCTGACATTTTATGAAATTAAATGCTCCGTGTATTCATATGGTGTCACTGTCTTTCTTTGCCCACTGGTAAACTGTAAAAGCAATTATGTCGTGGATTTACAGCGAGGCTCTGAGGGAAGGGGCTGCAAATGTGAAAATGTCTCCGGTGTGTTTCAGCAATGTGTTCATTTGAATGAGAATGGAAGGAACTGGTAATTTATTAATGTGTAGCATATTTATATACATATATACACACATCAGCTTATGCACTACTTCTTATGAATTTGGGGCTATTAAAAAAAGTGTTTAACCTGTTCTTGTTGGAGTAACTGTCTCTAGGGTCCAGAGAGGGATTTTGAGAGCATTGCTGTGAGGATTTGATTGCTTACGTCCATGAGAACACCATGGTTCCATTGTTCCTAAGTTCAATACTTACAAACCTTGCATTAGGTGGGCATGGTGCTCCAGAGAGTTTTATTCTTTTGGCAGTAGTTCTTTACAGGAATGTAACAAGCTGTGTGTGTATATGTGCATTTGCACATCTGTATCAGCAATTATGATTGTTTCATTCATAATATATACATTTAAGTACAAGTCATGAGACAGCAGTATTTAAAGTAATCATGTAAAGTGTTTCTTTTGGGAATGGCTTGAAAAAGCTAACAGTTGTATATTGTTGTAGAAATTATCATGAGAAACAGCATCTGGCTAAAATTACCCGTGCAAACAGACAAAATCAAGTCCATATTCAATGCATGAGACCCCACATACAATGTGCACCCACCAATCCACTGATCTATCCATCAATCCTTATATGCATCCAGCAATCCATTAATTCATTCATCCATTTACCAATCCATGCATGCATTTATTGATCCTTCCTTTTATCAATGAGCAGCCATAAATAAATCCCTAATAAATAAAAGCAACAAATGGATATTGACTTTGGTACAGAACAAAAGAAGCTCACAGGAATAAACTAAATAAATCAAAACAGGATCCTTTCTCCTCTTTTCCTACAGGACCAATGTACTTCCCATCAAAGCCCTAAACAGAAGGAGTAGCCACACTGTGGATTTACAGCCAAATTTGGAGAGAAAAGGGAGGAACGTCTGAAGAACATTTCAGTGATGGGTAGACAGATGTGCTTTATTGATCCCTGAGGGGACATTTGGGAATGCATTCATTTTGAAATGAAAGCTAAACAAATTGAAAAAGCAAGTAGAGCACAGCCAATGAGAACATCCCATGGAGATACAGTCCATCAAATCTGATGTGTATATTGGAACATCTACATTATCTTAAAAAAAAAAAAAACAGAGCATTATATATAGAGCCATTCCTTCACACTAAAGTGTGGAGTTGCTCTAAGGCTGTGTTCAGACTACCAGCTAAAATTTTATTTCAGATCTAGATTGTATACACTTGAAAACCAGTTTTTGCAAATCAAATCCAAATCAAATTTGAAGTTAGTTTTGGTGAGGTTAAGATTAGGTTTAGGATTAGGGTTGAGGTCGAGACTATTGGCTGGACTGATGTTAAGGTTATGATCAGGGTCATAGTGATGGTTAGGATACAATTTAAGATTGAGGTTAAGATTTGTTTTAGGATTTAGGTTGAGGTTAGGACTATTGGCTAAATTGAGGTTAAGGTTAGGATCAGGGTCATAGTGATGATTGGGATAATGATTTATGATTGAGTTTAAAATTGTTTTTAGGTTGGAGGTTGAGGTTTGGACCACTGGCCGGATTGAGGTCAAGGTTAGGATCAGGGTCATAGTAATGGTTGTGATAAAATTTAGGATGGAGGTTAAATTAGTTTTAGGATTAAGGTTGAGGTTAGGACTACTGGCAAAATTGAGGATCAGGTTAGGATTAGGGCCATGGTGATGGTTAGGAAAAAATGTAGGATTGAGGTTAGGGTTAGGTTTATGATTGAAATTAAGGTTAGAATAAAGGCTGTTGTGTTGCTTAAGATAAAAATTTACAATTGAGGTTAAGATTAGATTTAGAATTGAGCTTAAGACTATTGGCTGGATTGAGGATCAGGTTAGGATCAGTGTCATATTGATGGTTAGGATATAATTTAAGATTGAGGTTAAGATTGGGTTTAGAATTGAGGTTAAGGTTAGGATCAGAGCTGTGGTGATGGTTCCGATATTTTTTTTTTTATTATTAAAATCAAGACTATAAACTGGATTGAGGATCAAGTTAGAATCAGGACTGTGGTGATGGTCAGGACAATGATTAAGGATTGAGGTTAAGATTAGATTTAGGATTGAAGTTAGGTTAGAATCAGGACTGTGGTGATGCTTAGGATAAAATTTAGAACTGATGTTAAAATTAGATTAGGATTGAGATTAGGTATAGCACAATTGGCTCGATTGTGCATAAGGTTAGTATAAATAAGTAGCAGTTCTTTCTATTTCATTAGGCAAATTTAAAGACATATATTTAATGTAAGTAATGCATCAGCACTATTTCCATCATATACTTGCTTCAATGTCTAATTTCTGCTAATGCACTGATATGTTGTTAATATGATACTGATAATCAGTTAGACATTTACCAAGAACCACTGAAAATAAAGTGTTGGGGAATATTTAAATAAAAACAAGTGAGTATAAATGTGCAAGGGTAGAGCAAATGCAGATGTAGAGGAACATGCAGCCTCAGACCCCCAGTGAAAGAAATGACCCATTATAACGTCTCTTTTCTCTCGTTCTCGGCTCGCTCCGTCGCTCCCCAGACAGAAGCTCCGCAGAGCCTGGGTGGGATAATAACCTTCATTTGCTAATTGGTATGCATAGGTCTAGAAATAAATTACTGATCAGTGAGCTGTTTCTGGGTGCCGGCGTGAACTGCAATCCAAATGAGGGATTTAGGTGCAGCGTGGAGAACTGGCAGGACGAAGGAAAAGTCGGAAAGGAGGGGTAAAAAGAATTTAAAAAAAAAGAAAAAAAGGGCTGCAATATGGCATTATGATCTACAGCCCAATCTTACAAAAACATCAGTGGGAAGAACAACCGCATTTAGGGCCCAGTGAGATTATTAAAACTTGTTTTACACACACTACACACCATTTAAAAATGTATTATCCATAAGAACAATTTAACACAGAAAGCTGCTGACTACTACTAATACTATTACTAGTCTATTACTGAAACTACAACTATCATGCTATCACTACAAATGCATTTAATACTATTAGTACTATGACTACTACTACTTTACTGCTATTAGTACTGTTATTACTAGTATCAGCATTGCTACTACTACAGCATTGCTACTACTACTACTACATTGCTGCTACTACAGCTACTAATAATAATATTACTTCTCCAACTAATACTAGAAGTATTTATACTACTACTACTACTACTACTACTATTGTAACTACAACTAGTATGCTAACACTACAACTGCAATTACTACTATTATAGCTATTACTACTACTATGTTACTGCTATTAGTACTGTTATTACTGATAGTAGATTTACTACTACTACTACTACTAATAATACTATTACTTTTCCAACTAATACTAGTAGTATTTATACTACTACTACTACTGTTGTAACTACAACTATTATGCTAACACTACAACTGCAATTACTACTATTATAGCTATTACTACTACTATGTTACTGCTATTAGTACTGTTATTACTAATAGTAGATTTACTACTACTACTACTACTCCATCTACTAATAATAATATTACTTCTCCAACTAATACTAGAAGTATTTATACTACTACTACTACTATTGCAACTACAACTAGTATGCTAACACTACAACTGCAATTACTACTATTAGTGTTATGACTACTACTACTTTACTGCAATCAGTACTGTTCTTACTAGTAGCAGAATTGCTACTACTACTACTACTATTTCAACTACTAATAATACTATTACTTCTCCAACTAATACTAGTAGTATTCATACTGCTACTACTACTATTGCAACTACAACTATCATGGTAATGCTACAACTGCAATTACTACTACTACTATTTATTCTATTACTTCTTCAACAACTAATACTACTACTACTACTACTACTACTACTACTTCTGCAACTACAATGTATTATATTACTACTGCAACTACTACTACAACTACTTCTATGATTGGTTATAAATTGAATGCAACAACAAACAGTGTGAGAGGCCGTTTAAATCCTGTGAAGTTCAATGCAGGAAAAAACAAAAACAATCCTATTAGAATCCCTCTCAAGAAGGCCCCTCCCACTAGTTGCATACAGTAGCATATAACCAGACTGGAACATGTTCAGCAGTATTCATGTACACCAGCTTTTACATCACTGTCTTTAACACTAGAACAGATAAAACTACTGACTAACAGACATTCGTTTCACTTTTTATTTATGGAAACAACACATCAAAATCTCAACCTATCCTTTATATTGTGGAGTCAGTTTTGCTTGGGGTGCCCAAATGCCTTGAAATGGTGCTACTACTACTACCACTACTACTACTACTACCACTACTACTATTACTACTACTTTATTATTAATGATACTACTACTATTGCAAGTACAACTATCATGCTATCACTAAAACTGCAATTACTATTAGTTATACGACTACTGCTACTATTTATTTTAATTGTACTGTCACTACTACTGCTACTATTATTACTACTACTACTACTACAACTACTATTTTACTGCTATAGTACTTATAGTACTTATAGTACGCATTACTATTAGTAGCATTTACTACTACTACTTTTACTACTCCTACTTTTGCAACTACAACTATTATACTATTACTACAACTGCAAATACTACTATTAGTGTTACTACTACTGTTCTTACTACTACTACTACTACTACTACTAATAATAATAATAATAATAATAATAATAATAATAATAATAATAATAATAATAATATTTCTAATTCTGCTTCTGCCACTGCTACTATTATTCAAACCTTCACAATATATATTTTCTGATGATCCATTTTCATACATAAAGT
The DNA here is from genome assembly GCF_023375975.1 of Astyanax mexicanus. Classification (NCBI taxonomy): domain Eukaryota; kingdom Metazoa; phylum Chordata; class Actinopteri; order Characiformes; family Acestrorhamphidae; genus Astyanax; species Astyanax mexicanus. The sequence goes on from NC_064417.1 coordinate 30,643,332, forward strand.
GTAAATTAGTCTGTGTTGTTGTGCGTAGGCACTGCTGACCCAGAGCTGATGCAGCGTAGAGATAAAAACACAAGAGCGCAGAACTAAACCCAGAGACTAGCTTTAGCATTTAAAGAAGCAGCGATCAGGAAAGGTGCTGATTTAAAAACAGCCTGTGAGATTAAATAATTATATTGCATAAAGGAAATACAAAGGTAGTGGTAAACAAGTGTTGGGAAATAAATCTGTACGGATAAATGGGGAAGTTCTCATTAAAATGAACAATGCAGGAGCCCCGGAACGTCCTCGCCGTCAAGCCGCCGTGCTTTCAATTATCTTAATTAAACAAGATACTTCACAGCAAAACAATTAATTCCAGGGAAGACAACATGCTCGCGGATCGCTCCAGTCAGGAAATGAAAAAAAGAAAAAAAGAAAGAAATAAAGAAATAAATAAAAGGAGAGATTCTGTAACAGGCTGAAGTTTATGAGACGGAAAAGCGAACAGATAGCTGACGACGTAACATCCAGATGGACTTGCAGCTAACATGACCTTATGTCTCAAAAAAAAAAAGAGAGAGAGAGAGAGAGAGAGAGAGAGAGAGAGAGAGAGAGAGAGAGTAAAAAAAAAACACTATGGATTAAGCTCTGCTGTTTTAGGCTAAATTACACGGCACGGTTGCGGCGGCGGTCCATCTGAGAGCTCCGATCACGGCATATGGTGCTCCCGGATAACAGCAGAGGGCATATGCTACACCAAAGACAAATTAATGGTAATCAGATGCATCTCTACACTTGAATTTATCTGAGCGCAACTGTGTTACCATTAGGAGGATACACAAGATGAGACTGGGTCAACTACAAGGCCAGTCAAAAGTTTGGGGACACTTTAGTTTTCAGTTTTGTTTTTTCAAAATGTGTGTTGTAATATTTGTAATTGTAATTTAAGTAATGAAGAAATGATTCTCCTCTGATTAAAAAAAAAATCTAATTATAATAAAATGTTTTCCCTCTGTTTTAAACATATTTCTATAATGTGAAATAATTACTCTCTGAATAAAAATATTTCAGTAGTAATTAATTAATTTATAATATTTCAATACAGATCATTATTTGCAGCACCTCCCACAGACTGATGTTTAATTACAGGGACTTTATTCAACAAATTTATTTGCCATTGTAGGCATTATTGGCATTTTTTTCTCTGGCTGCAATATTGTTAATATTGATATCGGAATTATATCATAGTGACTAAAGTTTAGCAATATATTGTGGTATTAAGTTCCTTTATTTCGTCCAGTCCTACCAGTGATGTACACACGCAACATCAATCTTAAAGATAAAATGGTTATCTTAAAAAAAAAAAAAAAAAACATAGACTAAAAAACAGCTCTTGAAACACCATACAACCCAAATATATTCAGTACTGTGCAAAGTTTTAAGCACATAAGCAAATAAACATAAATACAGTAAAAAGTAAAAATAATTTCTCATGTTTAGGTAAGTAGGTTGTATCCTGACCCAAGCTGTAGAACAAAGTTAAGTTTCGCCACATTTCTCCTGGATGCCCTCAGCCAGCATGTGCATGTTCAGTTCCAACATCAGCTCACCTGATTTAACATCAGTAAGATTTGATTTACCAAACCAGTTGTTGATTAATATGATGAGAACTAGAAAAAACTCTATTAAACTCAGATGAGGAGAGATTAGGAGATGTGTTTACTGAGCTAATAAACAAAACCAATAAAAAAGGGTGAAACAATACAAGTATATACTCTGCATTTGCTTAAGGAGAGACTAAAGAGGTCTTAAACCCAAATAGATTTTTTTTTTTTATTATTATTAGTAATAAAAATGTTATGTAAATGTTTTTAACATTGAATGCAAAGTTTGGCATATTTTCTGGATTTTCCATGTGTGTTTCTTAAATTTACAAACACTTCAATATTTATGCCCATACAGCAATAATGCAATGATTAACATGGTTGGTACTAATATATATATTTTATTAAATATTTTATTTTTATAATTTCTTGCATTTTCTTCCAATAATTAGCAATAACGTTTGCTTTTATACTTTTTTTTTTTTTACTTTTTTCTAACGTTTTTCTCTTGTTCATGGTTACAAGTACTCCCTCAAGAATTAAATATATTGCAAATAATAATAAGTTTTAACAGTCCCCCAATGGATTGGGCCAAAGGTGTTTAACACATTAACAACCCCAGGATCCAACAGTGGGTCCCAGCGTTTATTACGATCTCAGCTTGTTTGCACTGTACTCACTGTAATTACTAAATTACTCCTACAAAGCCTTAGGGTGCACAACAGCTGGGACTTTAAACAGATATGTAGATATGTAAATTTAACCCTTTGTTTGTATCGGGTTTGTGTCACAAACACAGAAACGAGAAAAAACATGAGAAGAGTCTCATTTTACTGTCACTCTGATTAAACCAATCAATAATAAGCAGTTATTGATCCAAACTGCTTTCGGCTTGGACTAAATAAATTACAGTGCTTTAAAAAAAATAATAATAATAAAACTACAGCCTCCTGCATCTTTTATGGAGTAGTAATAATAATAATAATAAAAAATACAAAGAAACCACTGATTTTATTAACACTGAGACTAACACTGAGACAGCATATTAAAAATTAAATTATCATTGTGGTTTAAACTAGTGGGTCCCCAATACGATACTAATACTGTATTGCAACATTAAGTATCTGCTGTGAGTTTTCGTGATGTTTTATTTATTATTATTTATTTATTAAATCTTCATTTAACCATTTTAAATCATTTACACTTCATTTTCTTGCTTATCATGTTTATTTGCTGCTTATTCCCTTCTGTTATTACCTAAGATGATTAAATCATTTGTCTCTTTCAAGCCCTGTTGTTGTAATTACTTGACTGCATTGAAAATGAAGATCACCCTTGAGGTTTATTGATTGATTTATGGATATATTTATTGATATTTTACTTTCAAACTGGATTATACGTTGAGTTTGGCCATTATTGATTATTATTGAGTCCCTGACTGAGCTCTGGATACTGAAGAAAACAAGATGTTTGAACAAGATTTACTCCTCATATTTGCCACATAACTGAAGACACTTGTTGGACAATTAAAGCCAAATCCACACCTTATTCATCATTATACAGCTACTTTATTTGAATCAGACCTACATAGGCAGCTGTTTATTATTAACACTACATGGACAAAAGTATTGGGACACCAGCTAATTCATTGTTGCTTCTTAAATCAGGCATATAAAAAGAATATTAGCTGTGTCTACTGTCTAGGGAAGACTAAGAATTTGATTGCATCCATTAAATATCATCAGTGATGATAACTACCCTTGCTTATCCCCAACTCCCAAACATTTTACCAATTTATACTAAAAGTACTTCTCCAAAGCTCAATGCTAGCCTTTATACCCCTCAATAGACCACATCTGGCCTGTAGAATCAAGTCTGACAACATGAAGCAGCTAAAAGATCCCAAAAAGCAACACATTATGCCTCAATCTAAAGAGATTATAAAAAAAAAACAGATAAGAAAATAGAATCATTGATCATCTATCGGTCTGGAAAGGGTTACAAAGTAATTTATAAAGCTTTGGGACTCCAGAGAACCACAGGGCGAGCTATTATTCACTAATGGAGAAGCTATGGAACACTGGTGAACCTTCCCAGGAGTGATCAGCCTAACAAAATGACTCAAAAAGGGCATGGACAACTTATCCAGGAGTTCACAAAAGAACCCAAAATAACATTTAAAGAACTTCAGGTCTTCAGCTCACTTGCTTCAGTTAAGGTCAGTGATAATTATTTAATAATAAGAAAGAGACTGGTGGAAAATGGTCTCCATGGTAGTGTTCCAAGGCAAAAAAACACTGCTGACCAAAAAGAACATAACTGAACACAACTGCCTAGACGTGTCCTACAATATACAGCACTGTGAATGAATCTATGGAGTAACCCATAGTACATTTAAATAGAAAAAAGTTAAAGAAAGTAAAATCCAGCATTAGTGAAGGAGGCATGTTGCTGCTGAACTTTATCCGGCAGTGTAACAGCGCTTTTCTCCACTCGCTGCTCTGTGATGATAGAAGGCCGAATGCTGACACAGGGACGACGCTCAGGCTGTGAAAGCTGGCACAACTTTAATCGCATTCAGAGGGCAGTGAGCGCCAGGCTGTGAAAGGTGAGGATAAGAGAAGCACACGGGACGGTGGAACGGGGGCAAAAGGGGTGGGGGTGAGGGAGTACAAGGACCTAGTTCAGGCCCAGAACAACAGGATGTAGAACACACTGCCAAAAAGTTAAATATATATATATATAAATATATATATATATATTAGAAATTGTTGTAAAACTCCATCCACTGTATCCATATTCTTGAAAGCTGTCTTTGTTTTGTATTTGTTTTACTGTACATACTTTTTATTATTTGTTAACAATTTATATGCATGTATTAAATTACTTTTTTATTTATTATTTTGTAAAAAAAAAAAATAAAACAGACTTTTGGTAATTTACTGTTTATTTAATAAGCAAATGTATGAAACTTTTATAAATGTACTGGTAAATGTAAATTTAATTTTGAAGTCTATATTAAAGCTATGAGAAACACATTCAGAATTATTTACTGAACAAAAATTGTTAAATAAACAAGAATATATTTTATTTTAGATTCTTCTTAGTAGCAACATTTAGCTTTGTTATTTTCTAGCTTTTATGTCTTCATGAGAGAGTGTCACCTGGAATAGATTTCTCATTGTCTTAAAGGTGTTCGTGGAGGTGCTGAACAATAGTTGCTGTTTCTCCTTCACGCTGTGAAGCTCCAGCTTATCCCAAACTACCTCAAATCAACATCTCAGTTGGGTTTAGGGGTTCAGGGGATTTGTTAAGTACCTAATTCCGTATGTGTTCCTTAATTGTTTTGTTGAATTTATTATCAATCTACAATGTAGAAAATCAATGAAATTAAGAAATAAACAAAAAAATGATTTTAAACCTTTTTAAGTAAATGTTTGTCCATTTTTGCTTTTCATAGTTCATTGAGTTGAGTTCTGTAGCTGCTCTGTTCTTTTTGGAAATAATTCTGGATAAATAGACAAATACAAATGGGCAAATTGATAACGTTTCCCATTAACTTCCATTTAGAATAGTAGGAGGTAGAACGCACTGTGAAAAAGTAAAAGTTCCAGAGGAGCATAGTTTCTTCACAGGTCTGCAGTAGCGTACTAAATTAAAAATAATGGCAGGGAACATCGTGCCCATGTGTGTACTGTACTGTGGCAGTACCGGTGACCTTTTGGGTGTTATCACTTATGTAACGGGAAAACAACCGAGAATAGTTCGGATTTAGCAGAACGCAAACTTTTCACAGCTAGTGTTTCTCCAAGAGCCCAGCTCTGCTGCTGTAGATTTAAAATAGCAGAAACAAGCAGAGGTCACTGAGTCTCAACACGGAAACTCCAGCTCTGGCCTAGATTCTACTCAGTCCACAACCTGGACTAACAGAGCTCTGTTTATGTTCGTGTTTTCCTGCCCTGAGAACAGCCAAACCAAGTGGTCAAGTCCTGTGAAAGAGTGAAAAGTTTGTTGATGCAAAAAGGTGTTTCTTTCACACACACATGAATAAGCTAAAAGAGTTTATCTACCCAACTGTATGTCTGTTAAATGCTACTGAACTTTAGTGAGTATAATTTACATTCCACTTGGAGTTCAGTTCCATTTAATAGATACACAGCTGAATGTATCTCAAAGTATCTATCCAAATACATCTCTTGTTTTTAATAATTAAAAGGTCATTGGTCTATTAAAGTAAAGTGTAATACTTTTTTTGTTGACAAATACTAGTTTTAAAATTGCCATAATATATGTTAGCTCAATTATTTGGGCTATATCTGGGCCAGTATATCATTATATCAATGTGCATTGCCAGTCAAAAGTTTGGACACACTTTCTCTAATTTTAGGGGTGCTGTTAACTTGCAGTTTCTGAGGCTGGTAACTCGAATTTATGAGTTTATCCTGTGCAACAGATTTAATTCTCAGGAAACTCTCACTCCTTTCCTGGGGTGTTCCTGATGAGAGCCAGTTCCATCCTAATGTTTTTGATTGTCTTTGCAACAGCACTTACAAGGATACTTGAGGATACTAAATTCTTGCATTTATTTATTTATTTTTTTTAATTTATTATACTTTTTTTTTGGATTGACGGACCTTTATAATCCATAATACTGTATGTATGAGAACATTCCTCAAATAGGGCTATTCACTGTATACCTCTAATTCTAGCTCTTCACAACTTTACAACTGATGCTCTCACATATTAAGAGGGCGAGAAATTCAAGTAATTAACTCTTGACACGTTCAGCACAGCTGTTAACTGAAAGCCATTCCAGGTGACTCTACCTCATTGAGCACACTGAGAAAGATCCAAGCATCTGATCATTATCTAAGCAAGAGGTGCCTACTTTAAAGAATCTGAAATATAAAACATATTCTTGGTTGTTAAACACCCTTTTTTATTTGTTTATTACATAATTACATATGTTGTTCTTCATAGTTTGTATTACTTTAGCATTAGTCTACGATCTACAGCTTTGGAAAACATATAAAAAATAAGAGACCACTTAAAAGTGATGAGTTTCTTTGATTTTACCAAATTGAAAACATCTGGAATATAATCAAGAAGAAGAGGAAGACGTATGCTCACAAGCCATCAAATCAAGCTGAACTGCTTGAGATTTTGCACCAGGAGTGACATAAATTTATCCAAAAGCAGTGTGTAAGACTAGTGGAGGAGAACATGCCAAGATGCATGAAAACTATGATTAAAAACCAGGGTTATTCCACCAAATACTGATTTCTGAACTCTTAAAATTTTATGAATATGAACTTGTTTTTTCTTTGCATTATTGGAGATCTGAGAGCTCTGCATCTTTTTTGTTATTTCATCCATTTCTAATTTTCTGCAAATAAATTCTCTAAATCACCATGTTTGAACAATGTTCATTTTACTCAAACATATACCTATAAATAGCAAAATCAGAGAAACTGATTCAGAAACTGAAGTGGTCTCTTAATTATAATTTTTTTTTTCCAGAGCTGTATAATATTTTACAGATGGTACTGTACTGTATACAGAATAAGTGTGTGAGTGCTGCTTCGTCATATAGACTAAAGCAGCAGTGCAGGCTGCATCATCAGCCTCTGCGCAGTTGGTAACTTCAGCAGTGATGCCGGAGGAGTCGGGGGATGAGGCGGTGAGCCGCTCGTCGGCCGTGAATCACTTGTTTGTCCAGAGCTCAACCTATTTGGTCACGTTCCCACACAGCGAACGACAGGCTGCCAGCCCCAAATTCCTGATCTAAATTCCCCCGCGGATCTGGAGAGGCTGCTGGACGGAGGAAGGTCACACTCGCGCAGAACCTCATTACAATTCTAAGTATTTACAAACAAGAGGATTACCCTCAGCACTGGGCCCATTGTTCCGCACAAGTTTCCCACGTATCTAAACCAGGCCAGGAGCCTGTGGGACGGCTGATAGCATCACTCTCAGCATTAGCTTAGCGAGCGGCATGCAGGAGACATGACAGAGCCTGAGTCCGGGCTTTAGCGACTGTGTATGTGAGCGAAAAAGAGAAAAAGGACGAGAGACTACAGATTAGAGAGAGAGAGAGAGAGAGAGAGAGAGAGAGAGAGAGAGTATATTTAAGAAGAATGTGTATTTGCTCAGCGTCTGTAGCCTGCATGGTGGCGATAAACACTCGCGGCCGACGACAGCACTACACCAGCGGCCCATTCACTGTCCTTTCAGCTCCACTCTTTAACATGATGCTTTACAATGAAGCAGTGTTTCACAATCCTGCTCCTCCAACTTCCCCTCGCTGCACATTTTTGAGTATTTCTGCTCTAAAAAAAAAAAAAAAAACCTCTGATTCGACAACTCGGCTCTGGGATTTTGGATTTATTCTTCATTTCTGCTGTTAAAGTGAAGAATCTCGGTGCTTTAAAGCCTTAGTTTGGTCCTAAGAAGCTAAACAAGACACTATATTTAATAATTTATTAATGGTAATGCATTAAATACATGATAAAAACCTTTTTTATCACCATGTGCACTCTTGAATCCATCCATAGTAGCTGATTTGACAACTTGGCTCTTGGATTTTGGATTTATTCTTAAATTTTGCTGTTAAAGTGAAGAACCTCTGTGCCTTAAAGCCTCAGTTTGGTCCTAAGAAGCTGAACAAGACACTACAATGAATTATTTCTCAATCGTAATTCATTAAAACAATGCTCTAAAGGTTTTATCACCATCTTTAACCCATTTATAGTAGCTGTATGTACACTGTATGTCCAAATGTTTGTGCACCATGGTACAATTAACACCCACTCTGGTGAAAGCATTCAATTGTTTTAGTATAATTTGCAGCCAACTTCATGCACATTTTTGAGTATTTCTCTTATTCGACAACTTGGCTCTGGAATTGTTTTTTTTTTTTTTAGTAATTTTGCTGTTAAAATGAAGAACCTCAGTGCCTTAAAGCCTCAGTTTGGTCCTAAGAAGCTAAACAAGACACTACACCTGACTATTTCTCAATCGTAATCTATTAAAACTATACTCTCCAAACTCATACACTTTTTAACACTTTAACCCATCCATAGTAGCTGTATGTACACTGTATGTCCAAATGTTTGTGCACCATGGTACAATTGACACCCATTCTAATGAAAGCATTCAATTACTTTAGTATAATTTGCACTCAACGTCCTCTCCCTGCACATTTTAAAGTATTTCTGCTTTAAGAAAATCTCTTATTCCACTCTTAAATCTTTTATTCGACAATTTGGCTCTGGGATTTTTTTTTTCAATAATTTTGCTGTTAAAATTAAGAATATCTGTCTTAAAGCCTCAGTTTGGTCCTTATAAGCTAAACAAGACACTACACTTTATTATTTCTCAATTGTAATCCATTAAAACCATACTCTAACTTTTTAACACTATGTGTTTTCCTGTACTGACTCTTTAACCCATCCATAATTGCTTTATGTACACTGTATGTCCAAAGCTTTGTGAAACATGGTACAATTGACACCCATTCTAGTGAAAGCATTCACCTGCTTTAGTATACTTTGCACCTAACTTCCTCTTCCTGCACATTTTAGTGTATTTCTACTTATCATCATTTCTACTTTCTGGCTTAAGCCTTGTCTTAAAACCGACCCTATACGTGCAAATATTTGTGTGACACTGATGTGCAAATGCACACATAAACACAGCTTGTCCAGTCCCTGCAGAGAAGTACTGTCACTAGAAAAAAAGACTCTCTGAAGCACATAAACATGGACAATTATCACCATTGTTACTGCAACAAAAGAAGGATAAACTCTTTTCAATACCCTTAATTTAAGGAAAAAAAAAACATGAATGGACAGATGCCCCAATAATTTAGTTAATATACTGTATGGTCCTTAAATAGATTCTACAATTAAATCCCCTGTCTTGTTAAACTGCACCTTTTATAAATATACTTTCAACACTTCCTGCAGAGAAAGTGCTCAGGGGAGATCTGTGGTTAAACCAACCAGCAGCAAAAAAAAAAAAAAAAAAAACAGCAGAAGAGTGAAGAATTGGTTCCCCTAGAGAACCTGCACTGTAACAAGAACCAACAAACTGTATAAATGATGAAAGGGATAGCCAACAATATATATGTTATATCTATCAATGTGGGAGGGGCCAAACCACTGACTCTCTCTATGTGATACACTACATAACCTATATAATACAGTTAGGGAGGTGCTAACTGCTAACTGTATATAAAATATATATATATATATGCATAATATATATTGTTGCTGGGGGAGGAGCCAAACCAGTCCCTGAAGAAAAAAATATTGTCACAGAATGACAGAAACCATATACCATATATAATACAATCTAATACCATAAACATTTAGGCTTCCAGTATCATTATAAGAATAAGAAAATCATGATTAACTGCACTAAAAGGCGAGAGTCTGTTTGTATTTGATTGTATAGGATAACTGTGTAGAACGAAGCTTGTTGATACCAAGCATAACTCAAATTGAATTGTAATTCACTGTGTAATTGCACTTAGAGTGTAAATAATTGCATACAGTAATTATGTAATTACATTTAAATAGCCCAGCAAATTACAGTATTTGATCTGGGTTGCTATAGAGATCTACCACAATCCACCCATTTCATTTTTTTTTTAGATATGTTTCTTTCTAGAATCTTTACATTATGTGGTTAGGCTTATCACACTCACATATCTTAGTAAAACCTCAAAAATACAGTCCTTCAAAAGCAGCCTGTTTTGTAAATACCATTTTTTGGATGCCACGCAAAACCTACATTTTTACATGAAGCACATTCACCTGGCCAATAAGCCAACATATCTTTAGCCCCTGCTAAAGATTTCTTACGGCACAAGGCCCAAAACAGGACAGCCAATCAGAAGAAACCTTGGAACAAAACAGCTCCAATAAGGGAAACACACTGGAATCAATGCTTTTGGTCCATAAACTTCCCAAACTAATGTACTGTACAGTGCTGCAATATATAGACAACAGAAGTTTAGCCCTGAGTGTTTCAGTCAGCCCTGTTTTTGGAACAAGGCCGAAAACAGGACAGCCAATCAGAAGAGAGCGTGCTTACATACATTATACAGTATAAAGCATATATTCAAACCATAGCAACATAAACAGCCGTGGGCTTTATTTGGTGCATAAACCAACAAAAACTTACAGCTCTGGAAAAAAAAATGAGACCACTAAAAAACAATAAGTTTCTTTGATTTTACCAATTTGAAAACATCTGGAATATAATCAAGAGGAAGGTGGATGATCACAAGCCATCAAACTAAGCTGAACTGCTTGAAATTTTGCACCAGGAGTAAAGGCGTAAAGTTATCCAAAAGCAGTGTGTAAGACTGGTGGAGGAGAACATGCCAAGATGCAAGAAAACTGTGATTTAAGACCAGGGTTCTTCCACCAAATATTGATTTTAGAACTCTTAAAACTTTATGAATATGAACTTGTTTTCTTTGCATTGTTTGAGGTGTGAAAGTTCTGTATCTTTTTTGTTATTTCAGCCATTTCTCTGGCATTTTCTGCAAATAAATGTTCTAAATGGCAGTACTTTTGTTAGGAATTTGGGAGAAATGTTGTCCGTAGTTTATAGAATAAAACACTAATGTTCATTTTACTTAAACATATACCTATAAATAGCTGAATCAGAGAAACTGATTCAGAAACTGAGGTGGTCTTTTAATTTTTTCCAGAGCTGTATACATTATAAGACAAATTTACTTATTTTACTAAGGAAGAAAAACACTGAAACCACTAAACCCAATGCCACAGTGTCCTTAACTACACCTTTAAAGAAGCTCCATCTCACAGCCAGCTTTTACAGAAAACCACAGCATCACACCACACAGCAGGGCGATCAATGTGAGAGTGTGCAAGAGAGAGAGAGAGAGAGTGAGAGAGAGTGAGAGAGAGAGAGTAAGAGACTGACCGGAGGAGTGCCCACGATGCGTGGCGTCATGGTCGCTGTCCCCCTGCTCGCTGTCCCCGTGCCCACTGTCTTTAGAGCTCACGATGTCCGCCTCCTGGAAGGCCGAGCTGTTGGGGGGGAGGAGGGGTGGTGGTGGTTAGAGAATGGGGAGAGGAGGAGGGGGGAGGATGTGAAAGAGGAGGAGGAGGAGGAGGAGAGGGGGGGTTAACCGCTTTGCTGCATGACTCTTATATAACCACCTTATTATCACTGCTCAGCACAGATACGGCCAGTCTCTACAGAGCCCCACATCTTTATCACTCACACACACACACACTTAGACACACACACACACTTAAAAAACATATAAAAAAAATGTATTGTTAAAAAATGTATTTTTTATGGCATCAATCAAATAAACAACCATCTGTGCCTGAACGCTATCAGAGGCACACTGCTCAACCCAATCAGTTCTCCCTTCTGTCTCATCTCTAAACCCATACATCACCCAGTGCCCCTCCCAAACTACTCCTCCCATTTTTTTTAGCTTTTTTTGTTCAAATTTGAGCTGAAAATCAGGGGGTTTAGGTACCCTTTAAAACGAAAATAATTAAAAACTACTTGTCCTCTAACTACACAGTATATGTATATATTCATTCTTGTAATTCAACTAACCATTCCAGTATAACATGTTCTACACAGCTTGGATTGATTCGCCAAATCCAAGATAAATATACCACCTTAAATAGTACTAGGGTTCTCCTCTTTATTAGGGTTTCCTTTTGTCTCCATGCCAAATAACCATGTTAAGCCACTTTACTGTTTTATGTTGGCACTACCTGACTTATTACTGAATTTGAACTTTGATTGGTTTGATAGTAAAGTTACATTAATACAATTATAACCATTTTGACAGCAAGATAAACACTGCAGTTTGGTTGATTTATGAGTGGATGGATGGATGGATGGATGGAGAGATACTGTATCTAGATAGAGACACACAAAACACCTCTAGTCTCCTGAAACTGCAGGTACTGTATATTAGTGCTGCTTACCTGTTTACGCGCCTCGGCCTGTCCACCAGGTAACTAAGCTCCGCCCGCTGGTGTTTTGTCTGAAACAGAGAGGAGAAAGTTTTGATTATACATCTTTGTCTTATACTACAAAGCAAATAGCTATAATACAAGCAATTCACTGTTCACATGTAATTATAAATATACCTTATAATAGTGTTACTACTGTAAACAGTCTAAAGTCCTGTTCACAAGAAAATGTTGTTTTTGGTCACTGAAAACATTTTTTAAAACTCTGCTTTCAGTGTTTTTGTATGTACAGGGAAAACAAAGCTTTATGAAAATGCTGACATGGCTTGCAATGCATACATGCTTCTGGCTGAATCGAAAAAAAAAACAAAAAAAAAAAAAAAACCTTCTTACTCCCTACAGAGTGAACAATAACATCTGTTTAATCTACTTAAGCAGACAGCATGTTAACCTTACTGCCATCAGGCAGAAGGTACCATAGTATCCAGGCCAGAACAACCAGACTAATGAACAGTTTCTACCCACAGGCCGTCAGGCTTTTGAACAAACTGTGAGAATGTGACACTAATTGATCCCCAAACCTTTTAATTTCCAACAATTTATTTATATTTATTATATATTGCTGCTAAATTCAATACTTTTTAGTCACTTTAAATTGTCTATACACTAGACACTTGTTATGGTATTTTATTGTATTTTATTTTTTTGTTGTTGCACTGTTTTATTACTGTAAAGTGATTATCTGAGTCTCACCCCAAGCATTTCAATGCACTTATGTCTTGACATGACGTGCAAATGACAAATAAACTTAAAACAAACATAGATTTAAAATCTGTCACTTCTAATAATATGCATTAACTTGCATAGTATACTACTTAAGGAGTAGAGTGTAATTTAGGGTTGATGCACCATAATAAATAGCATTTCATAGAAAACAGAGTAAATAAACATCCCACTAACTTCTTTTCCCTTTTTTTATAAAGTCACAGCGACTTTATCTCTTTTATCCGGTGAATAATAATAATCAGCCTGGGGTTTAATGGAGTCAGTCAGTAAATGAGTTGAGTGACCTTGTTGAGTTGAAACTGAAACTCCAGCAGTGAACGGCAGCAGAATACAGAGCCCAGAGTTCAGCGCATCAGAACCGCACCAGGGAATCCAGCTTTGAGCTGAAGTTACGAGAACACAGAAGGTCTGGAATGTATAGTGATATCTAATCACGATGCTTTTAATAATAAAGATGATGATAATAAGGGCGCTGACGGTTTTATGTGTGAGTCCCCAGAGCGGCGGGCCCGGTGCTGAGGGTTAGAACCCTGTAAAGCGCTGCTGCACTACACTCGGCTCTTTGTTCCTGTGCGCCTCCGCAGCACCGTGACCGGCATAGATAACGCCACTGCTGCCACTGCTGCCTCTGCTGCCGGCACTCAGCATGCAGCATCTCTCTGCCAGGAGGCCTTCAAACACTCGCACTGCTGACAACGTCCCGCCACAGTCACTCCGGGGGCAGAGAGCGGGCCGATCTACAGCATGTCGGACCTGCAGTCCAACAGGGTCCCCGAGACCACAAGAACCACCAAAAATCAAGACCCCCAGAATGCTAATGGTAAATTTATTTGATATAATTTAATTTATATAAATCTATAGATAAAACATTGCTGATTGATCCTGTTTTAGTCAAGTGCAGAACTGGGCCTGAGTGGCCCATTAGCTCACGAGAACAAGCCGCTAATTTCATAATATTTCATAATAATTCAGATTAATCCTCCTAATGCAGACAGATCTATCAACTAACAGCCATAAAACAGCTCCCATAACATTACATATTACATAAACTGCTCTATTTCATTTTTTTCCCAGCATATTTCACTCAATAAAGCTTATTTAAGAACAGGTTATTAACAACACTCACAATACATTACATATTATATTACACACAGACAAGCTTGAATACTTGTGATGAAAAAACACAATAGAACTATATAGGATAAATAAGATGTCAAGGAAAACTTCTCTTGATTTTAAATAGAAGTCAATGTACAAACATTTTCTGATGCAGTGTAATTTGTATTAATTTATTAGTGAAAAAAGGGAAGACTGACAAAAAAGGACGATACAAGGTTTTATATAAGTTTAGATATGAGGTTCCTCTAGGGCTTGATGGTAAATGCAGTGGCTCTGAAGAATTCAAGACTATTCAAATATCAAGGTGCATCATTTTGATTTCAGTTTTTGATTACGCCATTAAACATCCACAAACAGTCTATTATTAACATTAATGTTCTTCACTTTCATAAGGCTACAGATTCACTTTCTTCTTAGATCGTTAATGGTTCACTTAAACAAATGTGGTTTAACAGTTCTCCATCACAAAGAAGCTTTTGTATTTGTTTTTTTCTGCACTGCAAAGGTGCACATTCCTCTTACAGATAAAAAAAATATATATATATATAAATATATATTATATTTAGAATGCATCAGCAGTAGTAGAATCTTAAAAACTGCTAATCAAATACTCTCCCATACTCAATTATCATCATCCAATTAAATTGGATTTTTTACACTCTCTGTAATGAAATGTACACTTGGATCAGTGTTCCTTAAGTACTGTAGATGTCCGTGATATGTTTAAAAAAAAGTATACCATCGATATGTTAAGTCAGTTTATCACTATACAATAAAATGCTGTTATATTGTCCAGGTCTATTTCCACTATAAACTTTTTCATATTTTGTAGATGCTTCCATCTAGAAGTACTGTACAGAACACTTTTGGCATGGATTGTAAAATATCTCAACACCACTGGTGTAATAGTTCATCTTCACCAAGGGCAAGGTCTAATATATGGTTCTTTGGCACCAAAATTGATTCTACTATAGATTAGTTTTTTTTTTTTTTTGGCAAAGGCTATGATGGATGGATCATGACCATGTCCATTATTTTTTAAATGGTGAAACGGTTCACTTTGGAGCTCTTCAAATGTTCTTTGATGAATAGAATCGTCTGTTTGGTTTGGTTTAGTTCCAAAAAATACCTTAATAGTACTAAAAACTGGTTATGTCTGGAATGGGAAAGATCAATTTTAAAGCTTAACAGAATGTTTTCTGTTTCTGGTGAAATGGTTCTTCTCTATACTAGAGAACATGTTGTTGGGCACCATAAAACGGTTCCACTCTTATTACCAGACAAAGAACCCCTTTATTACTGTATAAACTCTGATTTTGTCATGTTTAGACTGTAAAAGAACCAGTTTAACACTTGATCTTGGAATGGTTACATGGTTGTTCTCTATGCTTTTGCCAAAAATGTATTTTTATTGTTTCAGTTTCAGTGTTTGAATGTCTGTCCAGATGTAGAATCACTTATATGTTATACATTTTTTTTTAAACCAAAAATTTGCTTAAATCTATAACGGAGAACCTCCATCCTCTCCATATATGGTTTGTAGACACTTAATTGGTGATTACACTATTTTTGGTTTTGGGTTTTAAATAGAACCAGAATATAGTTCAATAAACTACTGTTTTTGAGACAAATTACCTCTTTATGGCACTATGCAGAACCATATTTTGTTTTGATACAAGCGTAAAAGAATAATTTCAATGCTTAAATGAACTTTTGCAATGGTTAAATGGTTAAACTCTTCTCAATGATGGAGATCATATTGGAGCCTATATGATTCTTTTGCACCTAATATTGTTTTCTTTTACATTACTGTTAAAAGCTTTTTTTTGCATATAAGTGTAAAATAACTATTTCAACATAAAAACCCCTGTTAATTGGATTTTCAGATGGAGAACCTCTTTTAAATAGCTCAGAGCAAACTTTGTTTTTTGATAGCAAACATGGTTTTAAAGAATCATTGGTTAGCTTGTGAAAGAGCCATTTCAAATTAACATTGTGAAAGTGAGAGTGAGAGTGAAAGAACCTCAAAAGAACGTTTGGATTGGTAACTGTTCTTCTCTATGACAGAGAACCTCTTGTGACAGATATGATTGTTAAGCTCCTGAAATGGTCAATTTTCCGTTAGTCTTAGAGCATGATTTTGCCTGTGCAAAAACAGTGTATGTGATTTTTATTCATTTCAATGTTTAAATAATCTTTGATTGTCTTTGAGAATCCTTTTGAATATTTGTTTATTTGTATCCAAATAGGAGTTCCACTACTATTTTTATGGAACAGAAAACATCTTAAATGGTTCAGAACCACTTTAGTTAAAAACACTTAGAGTGTGAATGAATCATTCCATCTCCCATAGGAATCATGGAGAAGTCACATGATTCTTCTCCACCATACAGAACCTTGTGTTTGCTTCATCTGAATCTATATATATATATATATATATATATATATATATATATATATATATACACAGTAAAGATGAGAGTACAATATGTGCAATATGTGCTGTACTATTGGTCAATTCTGGTTCCTTTTATTTATTGGAGAGTGATTAGATAGATGATCAGCTCAGGCCATTGATTAGAGCCTAATAATCAATAGAACAGCTCATTAACAGTGATTGATGTTGGTCAGTACTCACCTCGCTGGACAGCAGGCCTCCGTTGGATATGATGTCCGGCTGCTGCTGCTGCTGCTGCTCTCCATAGGCGGACACCAGTGTGGCCCGTGCCCCTGGTTCTCCGTGAGCACCCCCTCGGGATGGGCTGCAGGCCTTCAGGAACATGAGGTCGGTGCTGGCGGCCTCCGGGCTCAGGCACACTTGGTAGCAGTAGTTCTGCTTGCGGTGGAGCGAGCCGAAGCTGCCGGACTCCTCCACGGGCACCTGGGCACTCCCGACTCCGCAGGGCGCGCTCACGCTGACGTTGTGCGCACTCCCACCACCACTGCCACCACCACCTCCGCCGCCACTCTGCACCAGCATGATGTCCGACTTGCTGAGCTTCTTCTTCTTCTTCTTTTTGCTGGAGCGCGAGTGGCGCCCGCAGCAACTTCCTCCACCCGCCCCACCCGACCCGCCGGTTCCCCCGGCACAGGCTCCGCCGCAGCACCACCCGCAGGAGCAGCAACAGTGCAGGGCGGCGTGCACGTTCAGTTTTTTGTCTTTGCGGCAGCGCACGGCCAGAGCAATCATGGCCAGCAGAAAGATAAAGGACACAGAGCCCAGTGCCACAATCAGAATCAGGGTCAGGTCCAGGGTGGCATCCTTGGCCTTGGCGGCACCGCGTGCGCTCCCAGTGCCTCCACGTGAGCTCCCGCCACTTCCTCTGGAGCCCCCGCCCCCTGCGCTTCCGTCACCCTCAGCGAGGCTATCCACTAGCGCCACCTGCAGGAGCGTACTGCAGGACAGGGGTGGCTGGCCGTGGTCGCGCACCTCCACAAGCAGTTCATACACCTGTTGCTGTTGTTGCTGTTGTTGTTGCTGAGAGCGCGCCCCGCCCCCAGCGTGAACGCGCCGCGCCGTGCGCAGCTCCCCCGTGCGCCAGTCCATACGGAAAAGTCCGTCCTCGTTCCCGCGCACGATACTGTAAGAAAGGCGCGCGTTCTCGCCATCGTCCGCGTCCGCGGCAACCACCCGCGTTACCAAGTATCCCGGCTCGGCCGTCCGCGGCAAAGGTTCCCGTGCCGTGCCGTTCTTTCCCACGGGCGCGATAACGGCCGGCGCGTTATCGTTCTGGTCCACCACAAGCACGCGCACGGTCACGTTGGAGGCCAGCTCGGGCGTGCCCGCGTCTCTCGCGCGCACCGTGAAGCTAAACTCGCGCAGCTGCTCGTAATCAAAGGAGCGCAGCGCGTACAGGTAGCCGTTCTCCGCGTTCACCGACACGTATGTCACCACGGACATGCCCTGTATGTCGCGCTCCGCGATGGAGTAGGTGACGCGCGCATTGCTCCCGTCGTCCGCGTCGCGCGCGCTCACGGCGTAAATATAGGCGCCCGGCACGTTATTCTCTGCCACGTGGACGTCGTACGAGGGCTGCGTGAACTCGGGCGCGTTGTCGTTCTCGTCGGCCACGCGCACGCGGATGGACTTGCTCGTGGCCAGCGGTGGAGTTCCGCCGTCGCGCGCCACCACAGTCACCGTGTAGGCGTCCGCGGTCTCGCGGTCCAGCGGGCCGTCCGTCACCACCGTGTAGTAGTTCCGGAAGGAGGGCTTGAGCTTAAAGGGAGCATCCTCGCTCACGATCTCGGCGCGCGCGCGACCATTCTCGTCCGCGTCCCGGTCCGACACGCTGAGCAGCGCGATCACGGTGCCCGGCTGCGCGCTCTCGCTCACCGACTCGCTCACCGTGCTAAAGGTGATCTCGGGGGCGTTATCGTTAACGTCCGTGACGTGCACGAGCACTTTGCAGTGCGCGGGCACGGCGTTTGGTCCCAGGTCGCGCGCCTGCACGTAGATCTGGTGCAGCGCGCTCTCCTCATAGTCCACATCGCCCCGTACCTCCACGCGCCCTGTCCGCGCGTCCACGTCAAAAAGTTCTCGCGCGCGGCTCGCAGCCGCGTGGCTCCCGCCGCCCAACGCGTACACCACCTCGCCGTTTGCGCCCTCGTCTGAGTCCGTGGCGTTTAGCTGGATCACGAGCGTGCCCACGGGCGCGTTTTCACGCAGGGTCACCGCATACACGGGCTGGTCAAACACGGGCGCGTTGTCGTTGGAGTCCAGCACGCGCACAACCAGTAGCGCCGTCCCCGTGCGCGCCGGCTGCCCTCCGTCCACCGCCGTCAGCACGTACCGGTGCACGGCCTGGCGCTCCCGGTCCAGCGGAGCGTCGAGCACGAGCTCCGCGTAACGGCTGCCGTCGCCTTGCGTCTGCACGTCCAGGTGGAAGTGCGCGTTCGGGGTCATTTCGTACGCGCGCAAGCCATTACTGCCCACGTCCGGGTCCACGGCGGCTTCCAGGGGGAAACGCGTGCCTGCGCTCGCGCTCTCCGAGATCTCCACGGTCACGTCCGGCTCGGGGAAAGTGGGCGGGTTGTCGTTGATGTCCAGAACCTCCGTCTCCACGCGAAACAGCTCCAACGGGTCCTCCAGAAACACCTCCAGGTGCAGCAGGCACGGCGGAGGGTTTACGCCGCACACGCGCTCCCGGTCGATCTTCTCGCTAACGTACAGCGCGCCGCTTTCCAGGTTGACATCCAGGTAGGGCGTGCGCGAGCTGGGCACCGTCTGAAAGCGGCGCGCCGACAGCTTGGTGGCGTCCAGCCCCAGGTCCTCCGCGATGTTGCCCACGAACGTGCCCAGCTCAGACTCCTCAGCCACGGAGTAGCGAAGCTGCGAGGACGCGCAGCGCGCCAGCACCAGCAGGAGCAGGATGTTTGCGAGCGCGGGAGCGCGCATCATCAGCATCAGCACCTCCAACATTATCATCATTACCACCACCACCACCGGCGTCTGGGACGCGCTGCGCGTGTTATCCAAGAAGCAGAAGTAGAAGCAGCAGGAGAGGAGCGCGCGGCGGAACAGTCATCCTCTTCTCCCGCCGCCGCCTCCTCCACGGTAACAAGGATGAGTGTGTTTGTGCGCGCGCTTGCGCGTGCGTGTGTGAGAGAGAGTGCGCGTGTTTTCCTTCAGAGAGGCTGAGAGACAAACACCATCACGCCTCACTGTGAGAGATAGTGAGAAACAGAGAGAGAGAGAGGGGCACGAGCACGCGCGCGCACACACACTTACTCACACACTTACACACACTCACATACACACACGCAAAAACACACACACACACTTCGCACACTCACTCACTCAATCACGCACTCAAGCACGCGCGCGCGCACTCTGAGGTGGCTCTCTGGCATCAGAGCGCGCATCTCTCCTTATCCAAGCCAAACGCTCCTCTTTCTCCCGTTATCTCTCCCTCAGTGAGTCACTAGGTCTCTCTGTCTCTATTTCTCTCTTTTTTTTCCGGTAATCCTACTATCTATCTCTCTAACGCTAACTCACTCTCTCTCTCCGTCTCTTTGCGCTCCGTTCCTCCACTCTGCCTCTGTCCGCTCGAGCTGCGCAGTTTTCCCGCAGCACTCCTCCCACCCGCAGCCAATCACAGCGCCAGAAGCAGTGCAGCCCCGCCCCCTCCACTTCGCTAGCAATCAACCTCAGATTCCACAACAGAGTCCCGCCCACGGCCGGCCAATCAGAGCAGAGAGAGAGAGGCTCCGGGACACGGAGGAGGCCACTCATGAAAATAAGAGAGAGAGAGAGAGAGAGAGAGAGAGAGAGAGAGAGAGAGAGAGAGAGAGAGAGAGAGAGAGAGAGAGAGAGAGAGATCTTACGTTCAAATAACGAATTATAATTTTCATTATCATAACTGTCACAACCATTGTTATCATTATTTTCATCAGATCATCCTCATTTTAGCTTTAAAACTGTTATTGACATTAACTTCATCTTCACCACGAGCACTATTATCATCATCATCATCATCATCATTATCATCATCGTCACCAGTACCATTACTACCATATTAGCATCTTTATCATCATAAACATTATCCTCAACCTCAGTATCATTATCAACTTCAGCACCATTTTCATTTTTTTTCTCCATCTTCACCATTAACATTATCATCCTTACCACCATCATCACTACAATATCAACGTCTTTATCATCATCATCATCATCATCATCATCATCATCATCATCATCATCATCAACGTATCATATCAGTATGTCTTCATAATCATTATTTTTAACTTTCTCATAATGGTCAGTATCAGTGACATTTTCGCCTTTATCATCTTTACTATTAATCTCCATCCTTACCATCATCACAACAATATTACCATAATCATAATTTAATAATTTAATAGGCTACCATAAAAATTATATAATTGCCATTATTATCATTATCAACATTATCACCGTATTTATAAGTTTTATTGTCATCTTTATTCAAAGTGAATCTTCAGTATCCTCTTTAGAATTACACTTTGTTATTGTTATTGAAAAAAATAATATATTTTATATGTAGTTTACAGACAGCATGGAATAATTCGTATATGGTCAAATTTTATCACTGTTCATTAATTATAAATTAGTCAATCAACCAATCAATCAGTAAATGCATTTTAATTAATTTTTTTTTTACTGTCTGATGCCACAGAGCTCAGAAAAGTTACAATTCTCTATCTTTCTCTTTCTCTCTGCCTCCTGTTTCTGTGTGTGCGTGCGCGCGCGCGTGTTTTCTGCTCGCTATATCTGGAGCGCTTGCGCTCATACACAGCCCCACACTTTGAGCGTGTGTTTCTCGCGGGCTCTCCATGTGTGAGCTGAGTGCGCCCCCTAGCTGCCAGACCCGGCATCGGTCTGCTGCCTTAGACCTGCCTGCAGCTACAGGACCTCAGTGAGACCCGTGGCCTGTGCTGGGTTTGGGGTTAAACTCTTTTATATAAACACCTGAACGCTACATAAACACTAATAAGGGAACTGGGCTGGAAGAGCTGGACCCAGTCAGCCGAGCAACGGGAGGAGTCAGACCAGTATAACGGGGTGGGTTCTACACAAGTGTGAAGCTGTACACTTATTAAATTAAACTGATATTTAGATAGAGCATTTTATTTTATTTTATGTATATTTATTATGTTTTTTTTGTTTTGTTTTTGGCAAATTTAGCCTGATTACATCCCACATCAGGCAGTGGCCACAGCAGAGATTGAACCCCCATCCTCATGGCCCCTGGTGATGATCAATGAGGTAATTATATTATATATATATATATATATATATATATATATATATATATATATATAATATACACCAGGTGTAAAGTTTTAGTCATTTGTATGCAGTTTAGCATAGAGAAATATATATATACAGTTGTGGTCAAAAGTTTACATACACTTGTAAAAAAACATAATGTTATGGCTGTCTTGAGTTTTCAATAAGTTCTACAACTCTTATTTTTCTGTGATAGAGTGATCGGAACACATACATGTTTGTCACAAAAAACAGTCATAAAATTTGGTTCTTTCATAAATTTATTATGGGTCTGCTGAAAATGTCGCCAAATCTGCTGGGTCAAAAATATACATACAGCAACATTAGTATTTGGTTACATGTCCCTTGGCCATTTTCACGGCAACTAGGCGCTTTTGGTAGCCATCCACAAGCTCCTGGCAAGCTTCAGGTCGAATGTTTGACCACTCTTCTTGACAGAATTGGTGCAGTTCAGCTAAATGTGATGGTTTTCTTGCATGAACCCATTTCTTTAGCACTGTCCACATGTTCTCAATGGGGTTTAAGTCAGGACTTTGGGAAGGCCATTCTAAAACCTTAATTCTAGCCTGGTTTAGCCATTCCTTTACCACTTTTGATGTGTGTTTTGGGTCATTGTCTTGTTGGAACACCCAACTGCGCCCAAGACCCAACCTTCGGGCTGATGGTTTTAAGTTTTCCTGCAGAATTTGGAGGTAATCCTCCTTCTTCATTATCCCATTTACTTTCTGCAAAGAACCAGTTCCACTGGCAGCAAAACATCCCCAGAGCATAATACTACCACCACCATGCTTGACAGTAGGCATGGTGTTCCTGGGATTAAAGGCCTCACCTTTTCTCCTCCAAACATATTGCTGGGTGTTGTGGCCAAACAGCTCAATTTTTGTTTCGTCTGACCAGAGAACTTTCCTCCAGAAGGTTTTATCTTTGTCCATGTGATCAGCAGCAAACTTCAGCCGAGTCTTAAGGTGCCTTTTCTGGAGCAAGGGCTTCTTTCTTGCACGGCAGCCTCTCAGTCCATGGCGATGTAAAACACGCTTGACTGTGGAGACTGACACCTGTGTTCCATCAGCTTCCAAATCCTTGCAGACCTGCTTCTTGGTGATTCTTGGTTGACTCTTGACCATCCTGACCAATCTCCTCTCGGCAGCATGTGATAGCTTGCGTTTTCTTCCTGATCGTGGCAGTGACACAACTGTTCCATGCACTTTATACTTGCGTATAATTGTCTGCACAGTTGCTCTTGGGACCTGTAGCTGCTTTGAAATGGCTCCAAGTGACTTCCCTGACTTGTTCAAGTCAATAATTCGCTTTTTCAGATCCACACTGAGTTCCTTTGACTTTCCCATTGTAGCTTTTGTAGCTGAGTCTAATCACTGGGTCAAATGAGCCCTATTTAAATGGGCTCATGAGAAGTCAACAGCTGTAGTCAATCAGAATCACTTACAAGAAGTGAAGAGGCCATGACATGAAGCTAATTTGATTGACACAACTCGCTACATCACCAAAATTGACAAATTTTGTTGCTGTATGTATATTTTTGACCCAGCAGATTTGGTGACATTTTCAGCAGACCCATAATAAATTTATGAAAGAACCAAATTTTATGACTGTTTTTTGTGACAAACATGTATGTGTTCCGATCACTCTATCACAGAAAAATAAGAGTTGTAGAACTTATTGAAAACTCAAGACAGCCATAACATTATGTTTTTTTACAAGTGTATGTAAACTTTTGACCACAACTGTATATATATATATATATATATATATATATATATTCAGAACTGGATAGTGCACTAATATATCTGAATACATGGATCAGAAATAATTTCAATAATATATAAAATGTAATGCCCAACTAAATGCTAAAATACTGTACATTTATTATTCATTATTCTGAGTTGGTGTATGTGTTCGTTTCATATATATATATATATATATATATATATATATATATATATATATATATATATATATAAATATATATATATATATATATATATATATATATATATATATATATATATATATATATATATTTCTCTATGCTAAACTGCATACAAATGACTAAAACTTTACACCTGGTGTCAACAAAGTAAAAAAAAACAAACATATTTATTGCAATGACATTAAATCTGTCAATGAAATTAAAGTGTCTACATCTATAAATTATATTATCATAAATGGTTCAGTCACTTAAACATATTTTATTAATCAACAGTGTTTTAATCAACAGTATTCTATGATTTAATCATGGTTAAAATCATGATTTTTTTTGTTGTTGTTCCCATGTATTTTTCAACAGCAAAAAATGAAAGCTTTTTTTATTTTATTATATCCCAGTTTTTTTTTTTTAAGTAAACTTAAAAATACTGAATTCAGAACTACACAGTGTGCTAATCTGGAAACATTGAATACAAAATAATGTAAAATATATGGT
This sequence comes from Astyanax mexicanus, assembly GCF_023375975.1. Taxonomy (NCBI): domain Eukaryota; kingdom Metazoa; phylum Chordata; class Actinopteri; order Characiformes; family Acestrorhamphidae; genus Astyanax; species Astyanax mexicanus. Next base: position 30,668,010 of record NC_064417.1, read on the forward strand.
ATTACACTGTACTGAAAACTAAAAACTGAGGTTTGACAAATTATGAATTTTCATCAGGCTTTCGATCCATTTCATTTCCTCCCACAAAGAAACATCTAAACCAGTAAGAATCTCTAATGGGTGAGGTGATTACCCACTGGAGCTGACTGGGGGTAATAACACAGTGGCGCCCCCTAGCACCCTGCCTCATCCCTGCACCCCTGCTCCCTGCTCGCATGAAGAAGAGCACTTTCAGAAGAGTGGATCAAACTGGCGCTCTGCCAGAGCCAATCTTAATGTGGCAGTGGAGTGTAAACATGAATCTCCTCCAAAAAAGAGATTTTCTAAATCAAGTTCCCGGCGAGCCACTGGCGCGCGTGCACTCCGCTTTACGCTTTAATTCCCACCAGGCTGCCCGAGGCGCTGAATAGACTCGAGTTTTCATGAATATTTCAAGATTTATGGACAAATACTGATTTGAGTATGAGAATCAGATTATCTCCTGCTCTCTGTATTATAATATAAACGTACCTCAATAGTGAGAGGAAGAGGGAGCTGGGATGGGGGGGCGAGGGATATCACATTGTCACGGATAATGACAAACACGTTTTCGAGGAGCGATTTGAATCTTATTTTTCACATTACAATAGATAAACGCACATATAAGTGGAGACAAAAATGACTCGTCTTGCTGTGCGAAACACTTCAAACAAATGGTGAAACCCACTCACATTCAGCTACTGCAGTCCAAAGCATTCTGGGAAATAGTTACAGCCAATAATGGGGAAACTTAAGATGCTGAGAAAATTTGAAATACAACTCTAAAATTCAAACTGCAGACAGAATAAACTCAACATATTTCATATTTTCACTGATAAACTATATTTGATTTCTATATATTAGTGCTGGAAACTTGTTTGGCAGCACGTTTCCATTCCAAATTGTTGAAGGTTGTTGAATATGGAGCTGGAATTTATTTCTAACATTAATCCTCTTTATTATTTTTGTCCCCCTCCCCCCAAAAAACAAGTACCAGCATTTATTATTATCATTATTTTTTAATGATTGACACCACTAATATAAATAGAACTTCATTTTTTATTAACAGTTAAATACACATTATTAAAAGCTTAGTTTTAAAAACACTGAAAAAAATACTCATTTAATACTCAACTCAGTTAAGTTGTATAATATATAACATTTTAAGTTTACTCTAATTAACTGGGCTTTGTTTACACAACAGTAGTTTAATTAACTCACAGTTTTTCTCAAGGATTGCAGGATTAAGAAACGTAGTTTATTTAATATGTTTAGCATATTTTTATAGAACTGCCAATACTATCAGCATGACAATGGGGTAACATAAGAGTGAGACATTCAGCTCCAGATCAAACATACTGTAACAAATAGGAACACAGAATACAGGCACATTGCTTTTACAAGCTACAACACCAAGTCGTGCCAATAAACACATAAAGGATAGGATAAAGTAGCTTTGGGCAATAGACAACACAAAGATAGTAAGTAAGGGAGAGGCCACACCCAATATGCAAATATATGGTGTCAGGAGCCTATGGGAAAGTTGTATGAACCAACACTGTAGAAAGAGCACTGACATGTTGTATACTAAAGATTGGTTGAAAACACTGCACTGACTTTAGACTTGATATAACACAGTGGACCAACACCAGCAGATGACATGTCTCTCCAAACCATCACTGATCATCAGAGAATTCTGCATTTCGTTTGACAATCAAGGGACCAGAGTCTGGAAGAAGTGTGGAGAGACGCACAATCCAAGCTGCTTGAGGTCTAGAGTAAAGTTTCTACAATCAGTGATGGTTTGGAGGTTTGGAGAGATTTGGTACACTGTGTTTTATTAACAAGTCTAAAGTCAGTTCAGTGTTTTCCCAGAAAATCTTACAGCACTTCATGCTTCCCTTTGCTGACAACTTTTATGGAGATGCAGATTTCATTTTCCAGCCGGACTTGGCACACTGTCCACACTGCCAAAAGCACCAATTGGTCTTATATAATATTCTTCCACAGCCATGCACTTGTAATGTGAGCAGCATTTGATGTTGCTTGGTATTGTTGAAAACTGTAAATGATGGTGTCCTAAAGGCAGCATATGTTGCTCTAAGTTTGAAATGTACTTTTCTCCAAAATTGCTGCATCACATCCCCATACCATGATTTTAGCTGATAACAGTCTGAATCCTTTAATTTTTTAGTCAAGAGCACATGGCATTACTTTTATCAAAAAAAAAAAAAAAAAAAAAAGATCAGGAATTACTGATTTGACCAACGAAAATACACTGTTTCCATTGTGTCATGATACATCGTGGAGTCCAAAGAAGTCAACACCACGTCTGGACATGGTTAACATGAGAATTTATCTGAAGGTTTTACACAGTTTGCTTAGTTTGATTTTGGCTATTATGCATGAGTGGTGAAATGGGGGGTTTTCAGTTTTATAACTTTAAGCAAGAGATCAGAGTGACTTGAGAAGGGTTCTCATGCATGACCCTCCAGCAATGGTAGTACACTCTGAAAAGTGATTTTGTGTTTTAGTTAGAAGAACTAACATTATCATGTTGAGTAAACTTACCGGCCAGAACAACTCAATAAAATGAGTTCAGAGAACTTTAACCTGAAAACTTAAAAATGTTTGTTGAGCCAATAACATTTTTTTTTATTTTACTAACTTTTAGTATATTACACGTGTCAATGCTCTTTCTACAGTGTTGGTTCATACTGCTCCTGACACCGTATATTTGCATGTTGGGTGTGGCCTCTCCCTTACTTACCATTTTTGTGTTGTCTGTTGCCCAAAGCTACCTTATTCTAGACATGCAGTAAGGTTTTTCGTGTGATAATTGTTAGGCCTTGGTGTTGTAGGCTGTAAGAGCAAGATACTTTTTTTCTGTCTTTTTAGTTTCTGTAGTATGCTGGTTCTCTGTCCACTTTTGTGCTGCTGCAGTGTTATGTGGTCAGTATTAGCAATTATATAAAAATATGTAAAAAATGCCTACACATGTTAAATAAACCTATTGAGTTCATTAAACTTTTAAATAAAACTGAAGAAAGCTCAGTTAAATTAAACAAACCTAACTGATTCAACCAGCTTTGAGTTTTTATAGTTCAGAAAACAGTATTTGGTGGAATAACCCTGTTTTTTAATCACAGTTTTTATGCATCCTGGATAACTTTACACCACTCCTGGTGCAAAAATTCAAGCAGTTCAGTTTGGTTTGATGGCTTGTGCTCTTCAATGTTCCTCTTCATTCCAGAGGTTTTCAATTTGGTAAAATCAAAGGAACTCATCTTATTTATTTATTTATTTTTTTCCAGAAATGTCTATAAAGGCCAAAAAGATGCTCAGCTAGCTGGCGTGTGGTCCATCTCCCAAAATCTGGTGGTGAACTCAAGACTGACTTCCAAAAATTGATTAAAATGAATCCAAAAGTTTGTGGCCTGTGGACAGATATAGTGCATGGATTTGGGAGTAGTGGTGGTACACTCCGAAAAGTGATTTTGTGTTTAAATCAGGAGAACTAATATTATTAAGTGGAGTGAACTTACCGGCCAGTACATCTCAATAAAAAGAGCTCAGAGAACTTCAATCTAAAAACTTAAAAATGTTTGTTGAGCCAATGAAGAAAAAAAAAAAAGTGACTTCAACAAACTTTTAGTTATACTACACGTGTCAATGCTTTTTCCACAGTGTTGGTTCATACAACTTTTATTGTTATTATGGAGCTACAAAGTTCACTCTTATGCTGCCCTAGTATTGACAGTGCTGTATGCTAAAAAGTAATTATTTAATTTATTGTTTTGTTGAGTTATAACAACTCAAAAAATGAAAGTGTTGTTTCAACACACTTTCCTGACTAAATATATTCTATTAAACACTGAAATACAAAAGACATTTTCTGGCAGCAATTTCTACAATCTGAGTTCTCCCACCCCCTTGGATATGTTGGAGATCTCTATGGAAACATAGTTCTACTATTACGACTCCGGAAGAAATGTTGTCAGTTGCACGATTTAATGTTTTAACATATTTAGCAAAAACAAAGATACATATATGAAGAGGTTATAATGAAACAGTCTTCTAGTAGAGTCTTTGGCGTAGGCCCCGTCATCGGCCCAGGACTTGATACATCTGGGCTCTGCAGATCCTGTCGTACATTGGAGACAGGGGCGGAGCCAACCCCCGGGCAACCAAACGGGACCAACCTGGAGGCGGTGGGGAAGGAGGAGGGTAAGAACGACCATCAGCGTCTGAAAGGCAGCAAAGGTACTGAATGAGTGATCTTATTTAAAGGCAGAAGGAACAGCTGATTGGATAGGTAATTAGGTGACGTAGCATTGGAGTCTTTAGTAGAACTTTCGCTGCGCTTTCATAGAAGCTCCACCAGCACCAGTTTTAGGTATGTGAGGGATGAGCTGTGTACCTGAAGTTTTAAATAAAGTTGATCATACTGTTGAATATTAACATTGTTTGACTTTGAAAAGACAATTTCAGCAAAACGGACATCATAGAGGCAATAGAAAATATTCAGAAAATATAATATATGAGCAAATCACCAAGATTAATAAATCTATTTTTGTTAATGATAGGTTACCCCCCCCCCCCCAAAAAAAACAACAAACAAAAAAAAAAAAACTTAAAATTGTTCTCCATAAGGTGATTTTAAGTCAGCTGAACAAGAAATATTAAACTGTACCATAAACTATAGCAAACTAATTGCCCTAACTAACATTATTATGTTTCTTGTTAACAATTGGTGTAATTAAATCATTTGTGTTGCAAAATTGTGTTGCTCAGTTTTACTCATTAGTTAAACGGGGTCTACTGAGCAATTATGCAGGGTTTTTCACCTGATGTTGGTCATGCTATTTGCATAGTGGGTGTGTCCTCCCACCTCTCCCCACAAGCTGCCTTTTCTTGGGATTCACATATGTGTTATCTATTAACTGCTTGGTCTTGGTGTCAAAGACTGTAAAAGCAAGTTATTGTATTTTGTTAGAACATTTTTTATGGGGCTTTCTAAAAAGAAAAGAACAAACAGAAACTTGAACACAACGAATACAGCTATCCTGTGTACTGTGGTTAGGTTGAGGTTTAGGTTTACGATTAGGTTAAAGGTTTGTTTTAAGTTAAGTTTAGGTTTATATTTAAGCGTATGTTAAAATGGCTAATACAGTTGCAATGGTTGTTTTGTTTAAATATATATAATTTCATTTTGTCAGTCTAACATTGATCATTTTATTTACAGCTAAACAGACAATATTAAAAGCTTATTCCTAAGAAGATGAAAATGTGCAAATAAACAGCTGAAATGTGTCACTGGCTTGAAATGCAGGAATGGATATACAGTGTGTTAACAAATAAAATGAAGCTTACCGAACAAAACATGTGATATCTTTTGATTTGGGTACAGTCAAATGTCTGCAATCAAGTCAAAGTAAATGATAAAAGAAATTATATGTTTTATTTATTTTCTTCTACTGTTCCAACTTTTTTTTTTTTTTTGAGATTGTAAAAGAAACACATCGCACAGAAGAAATCTGAAGCCATATTTAATTTATTATGACAAAATATTCAAAACAAGATCAATAAAACAATAGACCATCTCTTCAGCCAGTCTGTCTGTAGAAAAAAAAGACGGAACATTTCATCCTGACGCGTTTAGAAGTCCGCTGAGAAGTACAGAGCTATTTTTGTGGTTCTTCAGTTTGACCCTGTTTGATATGAGACTGATAGGCCCTTCTGAATCCTTTCATTCCAGAGAAACCAAGAGGGATCCCTTTCATGTCCCGCTATCTCTTCAAACATGGGGATTAGTGACATTTTCAAGGGTGCAATAACAGAGCAGTGGAAGGGCAGGAACACTGGAATCAGCATGGCTCTCTGTGTTAATCTTATCTCTTTAGACTTTTGGTTCAGTTTCACTTTAGGCTATAGTCCACGTCACAATCAGAATGATTTAGAGATGCTGCTTATTTTGAATGATACACATTTACTGTATATTAGAAACACGACTTTAACAAACATGCTTCCTCTCCTGCTCTATACTGTGAAAAGGCTTTCAAGAGGCTACTTTTTAAGTAGTGTTTCTCTAGGTGAGAGATCTCTTTGCTTTTATCAAAAAGACACACTCCCGAGAGAGGGTGCTTTTCATGACAGGGGTGTTGAATTTGGCACAACACCTCACTGAAAAAATTAAAATGTTGAGTAAACTTTCAATTTCAAGCCAACTTACTGCATTTTTGATTTTTGAGTCCAACTCAAACTTTTAAGTTTCGAAGAAAACCAACACGAGTTGTGCCAACTACAAATCTTTAGTTCAGAAAATTATTTTTTCATATATATAAAACTTCAAATCTTAGGTATCACCAACTTAAAAAATCACTTTTTGATTTTAATTAGTCTAACTATTTAAATAAACTAAAAAAATGGTGCCCCACACACATTTTACATTAATCAAGTTCATGTAGACAGAACACTACTCTCTTTTTTATTAAACAAAATATGATATTATGGTCACTAATTATATATCTTGTTGCCAGTTACGACTGATTATTAACAACTTGTTTTTATAGCCTTCAACACCAAGCCTAAACAGTTATTACACAGCACACGTCTCAATCTGAAGAGAAGGCAGCCTGTGGGGAACGACTACACAGTGATGGTGAGTGAGAGGTGGAAGGACACGCCCAATATGCAAACAGGTTGACCAACATCAGGAAAAAAAAAACCCTGCATAGTTGCTCAGTAGACCCAGTTTAACTAAAGAGTAAAACCAAACATGTGCAGCAGAGCAGAGTAGTTGGCTTGACCTCAACTAGATTTCAACTACAATTTGTACATTTTACCAACACAAATGATTCAGTTACAGCAACGTTTAACAAGAACTATCATAAAGAAAACTGAGGAAGTTAATATACTATAACTTACAGCTCGATATATTTTTTAACAGATTAAAAAACACATAAAAAAAAGAACAGTTTCACGAACAGTTTTTTTAAAGTGTGTGTTGCAGACAGTTATATTTGGCAGCAACTATGCCAACATACTGGTACAGCCCATTAACAAACTCAGGAACATAAAACACAACCATTTGCTTTTACAGCCTTCAACACCAAGGCTAAGCAATTATTGTAAAACGCAAACGTCAAGCCCAAGAGAAGGCAGCCTGTGGGGAATGACTACACACTGATGGTGGGTAAGAGATGGGAGGACACACCCAATATGCAAATAGTGTGACCAACATCAGGTGAAAACCCCTGACTAATTGCTCAGTAGACCCTGTTTAACTAAAAATTGAGAATGTGAAGTACTGCAGAGTAGTTGGCTTGGCTTTAACTAGAATTAGAACAAAATTTTGCACACAAATGATTCAGTTACACAACTTTTTAACAAAAAATGTAATAATGTTAGCTGAGGAAATTAGTTTACTATAGTTTATAGTGCAATTCAAAATTTTAATTCCTCTTGATTTTGGTGAACTGCTCTGAACAATTCATTGCATTCAAGAAGAGAGTGATCCCCACCCCATCCCCAGCTAACCAAATCATACCATCCAAAAGTAATGGACGCAGCTCCATTCCAGATAACACAGATGTACTGCTCAAAAGCTCAATGCTGAGGGCTTTACAACTCTGTACACCCCTCACTTTTTTGTAAATATTTTATTTTATCTTTTCATGGGACAACACTGACTGATATCACACTTTGAAACAATGTAAAGTAGTCAGTGAACAGCTTGTGTTAATTTAGTGTGCCCTCAAAATAACTCAACACAGCCATTTATGTTTAAACCGCTGGCAACAAAAGTGAGTACACCTCTAAGTGAAAATGGAAAGTGTACATTACGTTTCTGTGATTATGGCTTACAGTAGAAATGCCAGTGCAAGGTCAAACAAGCCTTCAGTTGCCTTTGATGGCAGAAGTCTGTACTTTTATTTGCTCTTTAAAATATATAAAAAAGGCTCTTTTACCAAATATAAAGCACTTAAAGTTCCCTAAATCACAGGTTTTCAGACTTCAGCTTGGTCTCAGCTTGAAGACGAGTAGGCCAGGAGGAAGCTGCGTCAGTGCATATCTTTTTTTATTCACAAATTCACAGTAACCGAGGTAAATAAAGAACTTCACAAGTAATTACCACCCTGTTACTGCAGTGCTAACATTTGCAACGTGCATTTTTTCAGTGTGTGCTCGGATATAAAGATATAAGATCCTTGGTCTCGGTCGGAACTGGTCCTGGTAGAAAAAGTGTTTGAAAATCTGGTCATCCATGCAAAAACAGCCTATAATTGTAAGCTAGCTTGTTAACTATCAAATTATACACACTCCAAAAAAAATAAGCCTTGGGTCACAAAAAAAATAAATAAATAAATCAAAGCAATGATTTGCAATAGACTTTTTGAGTTGAGTGAGTTTTTCAGTAATAGTAGAAAGCATGTTTAAATAGCATAAACTTAATATCTGTTACTGTTAACTGCACATAAATTAAATTTACATAAATCAAACTCACATACTAAGCACACCACACAATTGCTTAGTACACCCTGTTTAACTGTTTAATCTAAAGAGTAAAACTGAGCATGTGCAGTTTGCTATAGTTTATGGTGCAATCCAATATTTCTTGTTCAGCTGACTTAAAAAATACTTTAAGAAGAACCATTTTAAGTTTAGTTTTGTTTGTAGCCTATTAATACCAAAACTGATTTTTTTTTATCTTGATCATTTGCTCATATAATATATTTTCTTCTGTCTTCTCTATTGCCTCTATAATGTCAGTTTTGCTGAAGTTGTCATAACAAATTCAAACACTGTCAATATTCAACAGGACGATCAACTTTATTCAATACTTTGATCAAACAGCTCATCCCTCACATATTTAAAACTGGTGTCTGGTGGAGCTTCTCTACTCCTCCAGAGTGATCCAACAAGTGGTTGGGAGAATTCAGATGGATGAGACAATTTATTTTTCCAATACAGATAATTAAGTTACCAGAAAATGGCTTTTGTATTTTTTTTTTTTTTTAATTAAATATATTTAGTCTGGGTTAATCAGGAAAGTGTGTTGAGACAACACTTCCATTTTTATGTCACTACAACTCAATACAACAAAAAAATAAAATAAAAATCCTGCCAAATTCATACAGTATACCTTATATTTTTTTTCTTGCAACAGGGTATTTATTCAAGTATTGGCTGAAGGCCATCAGAATTACTTTTGAGAGTGTAGTAAGTTGCATTTGCTTTTGACTCATTTTTTTAAATCAGACAGTACTAACTGTCTACAGTGTAAAAATAAAAAAGTTGAGAAAACTCAAAAATTCAAGGCAACTTACTGCACTAGATTTTTTTTTGAGTTTTGAGGCCAACTCAAACTTTTAAGGTTGACATTATATAAATAATGGTGTAATTGTTACTTGGAAAAAATATTAAATCAATGTATAGCATGAAAATGTTGAATTGCATGTCTTTTTCAGTAAAACAAAGTAATTTTACTATCATTTAAATTTTGACGTTTGTCAATAAGCAGCTTTATTCTTTAAATTAACAAATAAATGACAACTTCTTGTCTTCTTTAAATAAAGGACAAACACTGTAAAAGTTTAATATGTGGTGGATTAATAACTTGACACACCAAACCTTTAGTCTCAGATTTTATTACATACATTAAAGCCTTCATCAAAATAGAGAAGAAAAAGAGAACACTAACTTTTCAGATACGTTTTTAATAACTTGAACACCACTCACTTACAACACTAAACATTTCTTAGAGAGCAAATCCAATTACATCCGCACAAACTAAAACCCAGCCAGGTGGATAAAACTGCTATGAAACTACATTCTGTTAACCCCTCTAAACTGAACATCTAATTAACATAGCCACATCCCATATACAGCTGCATTGCATCCCATTCATTTTAATGGAGAGCCGCCGTTGCGATGAACACATCCTTGCCTCCAGTGAAAAAGTTCAGCAGAGCTCAACTTTATTCAAATGATTCCGGCCACTGTGCTGCGTCCAGCCAATCAGGGAACAGCACTCTGCAATTTCACACACATACGAGCATCACACACACTTATGATTGACTACACCTGTTGCTTCCTTTGAATTAAATAACGTCACGGACAGGCCCACACGCGTCGAGCCGAGAGATCATGCGTTGAAACTCCTCCACAGTGCGGGTACATCTCACTCTGCATATTCAGCAGTATGTTATTTAACTTACTAAACTAACATTCAAAACCCCCTAATAAAAGGTCCAGTTGAGTTAAAAACAGAAAATTCTTGTCATTTAAATTTACAGATAAAAAAAAATTAAACAGATGTTTTAACTGCGATTTTCAAGTATATTTCCATTTTACATAAAATACAGTTTTTTGTTTTTTTTTTTTCCTGCGGTTGTTTTCTGTATTATTATTTTTTTTTTTGTAGTGTTGTGATTGGTGGCATCTGGCTAGAACTGACCATGCACCATGTGCCACATTTTTTACTGGAGCTTCTAAAAAGAAAAGAACAAATATAAACTCAAACAGGAACAGTACGACTTTCACATTCTACTATGGTTAGGTTTAGGTTTCTGTATAGGTTAGGATGAGGTTTATATTTGAGTGTAGGTTCAGGTATCTTGTAAAATTGCAATGGTTGTTTTGAGTGTCTGGGTTGCGTCAGTATTTTTAGTACACGTTTTTTAGTATGAAACCTGAAGTGCTTCTTTAGTTGCATATGTATGAATTTCTAGAGATTGCTTTAGAAGCCGATCCTGCAGACATGTAGAAGGGTTCGCAAACTTTCAACAAACCGAGAATCTCTTTAAATTTCCTTTCAGGTTTGCGGTCAGAATGCTGGATGCATGGATAACGGAGATGATAGACAGCTAGACCCAAACATATTCTATTTTTTTTTTCATGCTCTTCCAGCTCTGACACCTCAGGCCCTCAAACCATGTAGATGATTCCTCACGAACACTAGAGCACTAGACAGGAAATCTGAGTTTATTCATTAACTATTGATCAGACGCCGGCTTAGAATGTAGGATGGCTTGCTTTGCTGCTGCAGCGGGAAGGATTTTAAGGTGGGAAGATACAGAACATCTTCAAAAGCGAAAGGGCTGGGGAGACATGGACGATAAATACTGTACACAAAAACATACTGTATACTGACGCTGACCAAACACACGGCGCAGCAGGGCGCTCCCAGAATAAATCCAGAGAGCTGCGCTGATTCAACCTCGTTTCAACCCGTTTCAAAGAAGATATGAAGGCCTCTATAAATAAGCTTCAGGAAATTCAAGGGTATCTGTTGGTGCTTTTGGTTTCTGTAGAGAAGAAAAAAAAAAAAAAAACGAAAAGAACTTTTCTCCACTTTGTGCCAAGCTGTGCCCGGTACGTCAAGGCTGCTTCACTCATTTAGAGTGGTCCAGTAAAATAATGCCATAATTTGGCAATGGCCAAATCCCCTGATCTCATTCAGACATTTCAGCCTTTTCAGTCAATTGTACTTTTACAAGGTCACTTACATTACATTACATTTTATTTTGTGACCTTCTGCTCTGCATATATAACTACTTTCAGCAAAATCTCATAATCTCACAATCTTTATAAACACATTTTTGCAATAAAATAGAAGATATTGGTTCATAAGCTCATCAATAAATACATTTCTTCAGCAGAATCTAAGATATTAGTCTGTAAAACAAAACAATTATAAAAGAGTCTCTGAACAAAATGCAATTATTTTCAATGAAACCATGGCAATTTGAAACAAAATAAATAAATAAAACATATATACTGTGTGTATATATATATATATATATATATATATATATATATATATATATATATATATATATATATATATATATATATTTAAAGTACCACTATGTAACTAATTTTCAGTATTAAATGATAAAATGATCAGGATGTATTACATGTTGAGTGAAAGCACTGGCAGCTCTTGTAAGCACGGCTTCAGCAGTCCGTCCCGGGTTTTGTGTTTGTTTTGTCCTCTGACTCCTCCTGCTGCTAGTTCCCCAACACTAACTCCACCCACCGAGGTTGCCAGTACCCACACTACACTACAGCGTTTGGCGCTACAGCAGAGGAGATCGCGTGGTCCGACAAAACGCGGAGATCGCGCGGTCCAACACACTCGTGCGGTCCGACACACCGTGGAGCCGCAGTCCGACACACTTGCGCGGTCAGACATACCGCGGAGCTTGCACAGTCCGGCACATCGCAGAGGTTTAGCTCTCCCTCGTGTAACGTGCAGGCAATATAACTCTAGATACTGGTTTTAGAAGACGCTGTGTAGATTCAGCCTGCTGAATTTGGCAACCCAAATAAGTTTCGTGGCTGGGGAGGGGTGGGCGGAGCAGACTACTCTCTTTGGTGTTTTGAAATTGGACTGCTGTAGCCATTTCACACACTCGCTCTCAGGTCCTACATAATGCACCTTTAAAGAGTTTATATTTGTCTGTTTATCAAGAAATGTTGGCACAGTGTAAAGGAACAGTTTGTCTGTTCAAATTATGTAGTAAACTAAAAATCAACAAAAATGGAGATAAGTGTTTTTCATAGGACAGTGACGATATATTTATATTAGATTAAAGGATAAACACTTCTATACACTAGAATAGGAGATAATCAGTCAATTAGCAATGCCAGTAACCACTTCTATGCACTAAAATAAGAGTCTATAAACAGCAACAGCAAAAATGAACATTCATATGTTACAAAAGGCAAAATTAGTCTATAAACACACTAAATAAATACACTGTCTGCATCCTAATAGGATATATTGGTCAATAAACGCTCCCGAAAAATATCCCAATACCTTTTTATAGGAGACATTAGACCATAAACACTCTTGAATAAACATTCCTATATACTGTAAAAAAAACAATAGTTTAATTAACATGTTGTGGTTTTAAATAATTTAGTTTATTTTGCATATATTTATACATTACTGTTATCAATGTATTTAGCTTATTTTTATAGAATTACTAATACTGACAGTATGATACTAGGGAAGCATAGGAGTGAACTCTCTGGCTCCAAACCAACATACTGCGATCACTGAGAAAAACGAACAAAGATAACTTGACCAAAGTTAACAGCCTATAACACCTAAGCCTGGCAACACATATATTACAGTAAATCATGACTAGGATAAGGTAGCTTTGAGCAACAGACAACACAAAGATGGTAAGTAAAGGAGAGGCCACAACCAATATGCAAATATATGGTGCCAGGAGCATTATGGGAAAGCTCTATGATCCAACACTGTAGAAAGAGCATTGACACGTGTAGTAACTAAAATGTGGTTCAAAACACATTTTTCATTGGCTCAACAATCATCTTTAAGTTTTCTGTTCTGACTAAAACACAAAATCACTTTTTAGATATACTAGAGTAAGAAGATCGTAATCAGTGAACAGCTTCAAATAAACAAATACAGTAAACCTATGTAGAATATATTTGTACTTAAACAACCTTCATAAACACTCCTCTGCACTAAAATTATTTCTATATTTAAGTCTGTTTTACATAAAATTGGATATTTCTAAACTATACTTCACTATTTTGAGTTAGTTGAACTTTTGTGAGCACATATATACATTTAAACTGAGATCTTTGAGTTGAACCAACTTAATAATAATAACTGAGTTTAGTCTGTTGTCATTGGCAGCTTCTTTTCCATTGGCTTCTGTTACAATCTATTTGCATACTGGGTGTGTCCAACAGTTTCTGACACTCACCATCAGTGTGTAGTGATTCTCCCTGGTCTACCTTAGAAATAAATCATGTTCCCCTTTAGGTGTAATAACTTCATTTTTTTTATTTCATCTGTATACACTAGAATAAGGGAATAATAGTCCATAAACTCACTAATTAAAGAGTAATCTGTGAACATTCTTAATAACTTTAATAAAGATTTGAGGAAAACATATTATAAGACATTTAAGCAATAATACACGAGAGGGAGTGCTATAACGTTTAATAGTGGCACTGTTGTGCTGCTCCATTCTCGCTGTTTATTGAAAGAATGTGAGTTAAAGGGGACGAGAAAATATGATCTGTTTGGTTATAAACACTCTGTGAGTTAAAATAGTTCCATTGCTGATCTGCTTTTAGCAGCGCTACTTGACCTGTAAGCACTGCATCGTTGCTAGGTTACCTGTAGATGGCGGAGTGATACATGGTGAGCTTCGGTTACAGTGCATTACCAGCTGATAACGGCACTCATGTAACGTCTCTTAGCCAATCACATTGCATGGTTGGAACTAACTGTGGTATTATATGAGATATTAACCGATAATCAAGATCAATAAATACTTACAAAGAAAAGGAAATTAACCTATACTAAAGAACAGTAGGTATTAGTGCATTAACACCCTTAATAAACACTTTATTATATTACAATATGAGATACTGTTCTGTATAATCTTGTTGAAATAAATGAAATGTATTGTCTTAATGTGGATTTGCTAGTCTGGGTTGTTGATTTGACTTAATCATATTTCCTTCCAATGCATAACGTAAAGCTAGATTTTTTTTTTCTGGCTTGGTTTTTGACATGCAATTGATCTAATGCACATTGGTGGAAGGAGTATGAATACTGTAGGTCCATTTAGAAGCAGTTATTCTGAATTCTGTCCAGTCCATAAGGATAAAAGTTGAGTGATTGATATTGTGCTCAGCACAGACATGAACACTACTCTACTCAGAAAAAAAATGTACCGTCCCCATATCAAGAAAGTATGGTCATCCATTCGAATCCTTCCCTCGTAGTGCCAACAAAAAGCTTCTAGTGAAATTGGAGTGGTGCTACTATTCAAGTGACTGAGGGCAGATTTAGTGCTGTAGCCTTCTAATTGGCTATTCAGAGGCCACTCTAGGTCCATTATCCACAGAATCAAAGAAAACGAGAGAAGAAAGAAAGAAGTGGATGTCGTTAGGAGGTTGAGTGTTTTGGTGGCTTACCTGCAGTTTGTTTTATATTACAGTTTTAAGAGTAAAGGTACTTGAGATGGTTCTTTGTGTGATGCCATAGAAGAACCTTTTTTTTTCACAAAAAAAAAAGTGTAAGTTTGACCTTCAAAAGTCATTAAAAGGACTTAAAAAAGACTATTAAACATCTCTCTCAGAAATATGGAGCATTATTTATTATCCGTTGTAAAAAAGAAACCCATTCTTCTTAAATCCATTTACACAGGTTTCATTATCACTCTGACATTAATCTTTTTTTTTGTTCCTTATTTAGGATTTGTTCAGTTTACAAGGCCAAACCTAAGAACAAGTCTGAAATAAGCTTTATAAAAGTATATTGATTAGTTGATGAATGAGATCCATGGTTCTTTATTAAACAAAACTGGTCCTTTAAAGCAGAAGTCTTCAAATATGGACTTTCAAATTTCCATTCCTAGACCTTGGTAGGTATGACAAAACATGAACAATCTATTACAAGTTCAGAGCTTGTAACTGGATTCAAGTTTCAGATTTAATGGCATTGGTTCTTCAACTTAATCAAGGACTTTATCAACAAGTTCTACAATATAGAATTACTGTGTAGAACAGAAGCCTTGTGATGAACATTAGTGATGAAATCCACTTCTCTAAACAGGCATCTGGGGCATCTGGGATCAGGCATCTGAGGCATCTGGGATCATGCACTGTACCATCGTACAGTGAAAGCAGTGTATTGTTCTATTCAATTCAACCAGGTAAATGAGTATTTCATTATTTAAAAAAAATTGATTCTGTGTTCTGATTCAGAGATGAAACAAACCATTCATCTGTTTGTCACTCTGGCAAGACATACGACAGACACTTGCAGATACCAATCACACAGTTTATTAATAAGGGGGATAGGTTTACAAGAGTAGTTAGGCACAGGCAGGGTCAGTTACAAAAATGCAGCAAATATAAACAACATACCAGAGCGTACTCAGGCAAAAACAGGGTCATACACGCTAAATCCAGTAAAGACAGAGCTAAGGCAAAGGAGTAGTCAGAAATACAAAAATGGTCGGCAAAGATCGAGAGTCAGAAACAAAAACAAGGTTGAACCAAAAGGCAATAAACAAAGAAAACATGTTGTAAAAGAGCTAGATAACTAGATTCAATACTCAGCAGGGATTGAAGAAAACTAAAGGGTATTTATACTAGACAGGCCAGGTGGAAATAATTAGTAACTGGGGGAGCGGGAACACCAAAGCATCATGTGAGAGTCAGCAAAGTCTGGTGTGAGTGCATGCAGGCAGACACAAGTTAACGGCAGCCTAGATAAGAGCACCTGAAAGTTCTCACAGAGAACTTTGGTTTATTTAACACTTTTAAGTTACTACATGATTTCATATGTGCTCCTTTATAATCTAAATGACTTCATTATTCATTTACAGTGTAGAAATAAATAAAAAAAATCAATAAATAAAAACACTGAATGAGAAGGTGTGTCTAAACTTTTAGTAACAAATATTTTTTTATTAGCATTTTCATACTGTTCCCACTATATTTCTAATTTGGTTTTACTGTATATAACACAACTCAAAGACATCTGTAGAGCACCAGTAGACAGTTTATAGACAAATTCATCTACAACTTTCAAAGTAGTGCTAATAAATATAAAGTCCTACAAGGACAGGTATAGTGCAGTGGGGTTTGGCTGCAGAATATTATTTTTCTTGCTTAACCCCAGTGGACACAACTGGGTATCACGGTAAGTCTCCTTAAATCAGGACGTTATATTTGCCCATGCTCTAATGGTCTTACTTGTTCCGTGTAACCTGTCGGATGATCTCTCCTGACCAGGAGAGGAGATCATTTTTAATGAAAGCCAAAGCCGAATCTTTGCAAAACCAACCAAATGAAACTCCACTCAAGATGATCAAACGCTCCAACGCCCCCCGAGAATACTGGCCTCGGCTTGGGGCTTTATGGAGGATTAAGCATAAGTCTGTGAATATCACAGCAAATCAGCCCTTTGCAAACTCAGATTGGTTATGAGTAATAAGCTAGATGATGTATGGTTCGGGCCACAGGCCCAGCCCAGCGCGGCACGGCACTTTTCGCACACGGTTTGAGATCGAAATAGGGGTCCAATAACAAGACATTTTTATTCCAATCATTTCATTCCAAACCCAACACCCTGACATTGCACGGCATTACAGGGCAAAAGTTTTCCACCTCATGCACGAGAACAACCAATCAGAGCCTGAACAACAACAGTTTCTTTCAAAAATCACTTTTAATTGGCCTGTTGAAATTGCAGCAGCGGACACATTTCTATCTGCCAGTTTTCGGCAGTAAATACGAGGCAGAAGTCAGGCCTCAGACAGACCGGGCTCTCGGGCAGATGGGTCAGATGCTCTTATTAGGAGGCGAATGGAGCAGGAACATTGGCTGGATCTTTAAACCCAATCATCTGCTGGGTTTTAACTGAGTTTCAGCATCTCGGAGCCAGGAATCTGCTTGATCTGGAGAAGACACGGCCACGCCGGACCGGTCCTGCCTTCCCTCGCCCTTCAGAAAACAGGCGGAAAAAAGGAAGAAAATTGGGTTTTCTGAGATAACAAAAGACGTCTGTTCTCACATCCTCATGTTTGATGGCCATGTGCTGCATCTGTCCATCGTTCAGAGCGGGTCTGCATGTAGATACTGAACAAAAGATGTCCTGACTGGACCTAAGCCAGATGGCCAAATGTTTGTGGACACCCCTTTTGAATAATGAAAAGATTCAGCTACTTTAGAGTAAGTTTTAGTAACAACTGCCAGTTTGTAAATGTCAATAGAACAGACAATAAAAAAAAACAATGTCAATAGAATAGGAGTCTCTGGAGAGCATAAAAAAAAAATCAGGAACCTATGGGGAACATATTGACACCATGACTAATGGTCTTGTCGCTAAATGAAACCAAATCTTCACAGCATTGCAACAAAATCTAGTCAGAAGCTTTCCCTGGAGAGGACACTAGATGGTCAAATATTTGTTGACACCCCTTTTGAATAAAGAAAACATTCAGAATAAAAAAAAAAAAATTAAAAAAATTGTAAATGTCAATAGAATAGTGAATCAAAAACTTGTAAATGTCAATAGAATAGGACTCTCTGAAGCAGATCAACTAACAGGAACCTATGGGGACTATGCCTAATGCCAGTGGGGTATAACATATTGGCACCATGACTAATGATCTTGTCACTGAATGCAACCAAATCTTCACAGCATTGCTCCAAAATCTAGTCGAAAGTTTTCCTTAGAACAGAGACTGGTTTTAGAACAGAAAATGCCCCTATTGGACACTAGATGGTCAGATATTAGGTGTAGAACTATTTTCCAGTAAGTTATAAATATCACTGATACAGATGTGCAAATGTAGACAGTAGAATAAGACACTATGGAGCAGATAAACCAAAATTGTCACTGAATGCAATCAAATCCTCACAGCAATGCTCCAAAATCTAGTTAGAAGCTTTTTTTCTGAAACGTAGAGACAATGATTGGTTTTCAGAACAAAACATGTCCCAATTGGACACTAGATGATCAGATACTAGATTGTAGACACATCTTTTGCATAAAAGATGCATTCACCTATTTTCCAGTTCTAAGTTCAACTATTCCTGATACAGACATTACCCACCACCATTAAGCACCACGACTAATGATCTTGTTACTAAATGCAATCAAATCTTCACAGCAATGCTCCAAAATATAGTAGAAAAACATCTCTGGACAGGATAGGCTCCAAGAAGAGTTTTGGTTTTCTGAACTGAACAACGTCCTGATTACACACTGTATGTGCAGATGTTTGTGGACACAGCTTTACTACTGTTTTTTTTGTAATTGCACTAATTGTAAAGATTGTAAAGACTTTGTAGATACTCGTTCTATTGCCAATACAGAAAAATAGGGCTTACTGTATTGGCACCATGCCTAGTGCCAGACATTGGTTTGAGGGGGAAAAGAAGCCCCCAGCATTGAGCTGTGAAGCAGTGGAACTGTGTTCTCTGGAATTCTGAAGCTCCATCCAATAAGTTTGGGAAGATTTGGAGAGTCGGGAATGATAAATACACATTTATAGGTAATTTGTAGTAGACTGGCATGGGTCATTTATGTTGAACTACACATACATATGTATTATGTATTATGCCAGATGTCTCAGCATGTGAGAGTTGTAGAGGTTCCTAATGAAGTCCTGTGATAATCCATCTTATGCAACTGCAGTATTCTCACACAGTTCTTGCACATGATAGAGAGGGTTGATCCAAAGTTGCATCCAATAGCATCCCACAGCCATTTTCATCAGGTATAGGTCTGGTGAGGTGGTGGACCATGACATAGTATTTGTGTCTTCAAGGCAAGCTCTTCAGATGGCAGCAGTATGTGGACAAGCATTTTCTTTTTGAAATATAGATCACAGTATAGAGTGTCTATTCAGAAAAGGTTGAGCCACTGGTTGCAGGACCTGTTTATTGTAATGTTGGGTTGATAAAAGTGCCTGTAATGAAGACCAAAGGTGGATGAAGATAAAGTGGTGTGGCATGATTTGGAACAATGATCTGGCATTGGTCCAAATTGCACCCCAAACCCCATGACATCAGGACATCAGACAAAAGCAGAATAGAAGCAGGTCATCTACAGTGAAGTGAGATCAGGATGAAGAGGCTGGTACCATACACACAGCATACATATATAATGTATATTGTGGAACAGTGTGATAGGTGTATGACCTCGTGTCTTGACACTGTATTGTTTGTGTGTGTGTGGGTGTGTGTGTGTGTGTGTGTGTGTCTGTCCGTCTGTCTGTTTGGACTCTGGACGACTGTCAGTCCAAGTCTATTCACTTTGTTCTTTGTCCATGGCCCTGGAGAACACTCTCGGTTGCAAACTCTGGGGTGTGTGTGAGTATGTGTGTGTGTGTGTGTGTGTGTGTATGGGACTCTCTGTGTGTGTATATGTGTGTGTGTGTGTGTGTGTATGGGACTCTCTGTGTGTGTATATGTGTGTGTGTGTGTGGTGTAGTGACAGGATGAGATGGGACATAGAGTGCTGGTTGACAGGAGGATTGTTTTCACTCCAAAAGGCTTATTAAAAATGTAGGCCTCCCTCAAAGACGGCCTGCCATTGCACTGGGACTGTATATGTGTATGGCATCGTGTGTGTGTGTGTGTGTGTGTGGGATTTTGTGGGTTTTAGTAAAAAACAGAAACAATCAGTGTGTGGTCAGTCAGTGGGGATAGTGAGGTGCAGTGTGGTGTTTTTGGTGTGGTTTGAATGGTTTGAGGTTAAGTGCTGTTTTTTTTTTTACAGTAAATTGGGTTTCATTAGGTTTAAACTAGTTTAATCCCAGTCAACTTTAAAGCTACACTACTGGAGGGCTTTGTACCCCTCTAGCCCCCTTCTGGCATTCGCCATGGTGCCAAAAAAATATTTTTAACATCTGCTCATTTTTAGTATCCTATTCTATTGGCAATACTTCTCTACAGGGGTAGTTTTTATAGTTTCTAGGCACTATCAGAAAGCCTGTGATTATTTTAGTATTAATATTTTTTGAGTCTATCTTTTTCTTATTTTTTAAATTTTTTACTTTATTTTGAATGTTTATTCTTGTTTTATTAATATATATATATATATATATACTCACACATTTTAAGTGACAATAGTAAGGAACAAGGGTGTCGCCATGTTTTCCTTCTAATTCAGCAGGTCTCGCAGCTGGGTGGTTGTGGGGGAGCTTTACCTAACTTTACTAAGTTAAGTAAAGCTAAGCTAAACAAAAGTAAACAAAACTGTAATTCCCAAAAAAACAAGCACTGAATGTTAATCTACAGAGATTTCTCTACTAAAAACTGTTTATTTGGCTGATTAAAGTGCTTCTGTTTATTTACAGTAAGCTTAGATTCCAAATTTCTCCAGCACTAAGGCTAGAGCATTAGCATTTGCTGCTAACCGTTTGCGCTAGCTAATGCCATCCGACAGTGCTACACTGAAGAACCCTGAGTGTTCTGGTAAGGCAGGGCGTTATTAGATAGCGGGTTGTCCCATATTGCTGGTTTTAAACCGGTAAGCACACAGGCTACAGTTCGATAATACTCACTTCTGAACGGCGAAAAAGCTAGCACTTAGCACAGTTATTAGCTAATGCTAATGCTGCTCCAACAGTGCTAGTTGGGGTCAGCAGCAGGCTACATATAAACAGTGCACAGGGACTAACCTGTGTATGAGAAGCTGATTCTACTGAAAATGTAGAATTGATGTGTACATTAAAATCAGTTATTCGCCCTACTTTGTTCGTCAGTCTGTGTAAGCAGGCAAATAAATAAATAAGCAAATAAATAAACAAACAAGCGTCACCAGATCTAGGTGTGTGTCCCTCAGTAGGTGCCCTTTGACATGCAAATCAAATCTGGTGCTGGAATCCGAGATGAAGGGAAACAAACATGAGGCAACACACACACACACAC
Source organism: Astyanax mexicanus (assembly GCF_023375975.1). NCBI lineage: Eukaryota > Metazoa > Chordata > Actinopteri > Characiformes > Acestrorhamphidae > Astyanax > Astyanax mexicanus. The sequence continues at coordinate 30,689,481 of NC_064417.1, forward strand.
ACACACACACTCCTAAACGAGCAGGTTGCAATGAGGACGGAACATATCCGTGAAGGGGATCAAAAGGGATGAGTGGAATCACATGAATAAATGGAAATTTGATGTGTGTGTGAGAGTATGCGTGCATGTAGGTCAGGTAGTCTTATCACACAAACAAACAGACAAAAAAAAAAAAAAAACAGAACACACACTCACACCTCACAAACACATGCTTACATACCAGCTCTTTAACAACACATAATTATAGACTGTGCATGAAGCAAAGTTAGTGCCTGTAACCTGTAATATTCCTGCGCTCTCAGAAAACACATACACACACACACACACACCAACACACGCGGGCTTTCCAATAATACCTGATTACTTGTAATACAATTCGGAAAACAGAAAAAAAAAAAACGTAAAACGCTCATAAGCCGTGTCATTTTAATCATAGAATTGCACACTGAGTGTGTTTGTGTGTGTGTTGTCGTTGGTGGTTGAGGGGGTGTAGGTGTGTGTGGGTATGCATTAGTTTTTTAGGATTTCTGGGTGTTATCACGCGTAGCCGTGGCGTGTTGACGCATTCGCGAGGTTTGTGTGTAATCAGTCCATCATTGTTCCAGAGGAGTGCACAGAGAGAGAGAGAGAGAGAGAGAGAGAGAGAGAGAGAGAGAGAGAGAGAGAGAGAGAGAGAGAGAGAGAGAAAATAGAGAGAGAATCACAGATGGAATGAATCAAATCTGATGATAAACTGAGACAGAGGGTGGAAAAGGACAAAAACGAAGAAACGGGGTAAAAAACAGACGCAGGAGCTGATGCTCTATGACGTTCCTCTTATTCATAAGCAAACAACTGGGTAACGTTTTATTTAGAGTTGTCCTTTTTAAAATGAAATAAACTTGAAATAAATCATCAGGCTCTTAGTATCTTATAAACAACACACATCACTGATTTAGTAGCATCTGAACATTCAGTAGATGATCAAGAAGACTTTTAATAAAAACTAAAATGGAATTCAGCAGTTTTTCACTATATTTGGAGGGTTTACATTAAAAGGCAGCTTTAGTGCAAAACATACTTTCTATGTGCTTTGGTATTTCTACTTGGACTGGCCCTATAAAATGTCCAAGTGCAAAAACAAACAAACAGTTGCCTTACCCATCAGCCCTACCCACAAAATCAAGAAAAGTCAAAGATCTGCCATTTCGGTTGCTTTGGTTTATAAGAACCTCATACAGCACATAGCATGGATTACCTAGCAGACTTTGTCTGAAGGAGGGATCTGTACCTTCTGTCTGTGGCAAACAGTTAGGAGTTGTGTGTTTCTATCCCAGTTAAACATGAACTAGCTTGTTCGCGTTTTGCCATTTTCACAAGCCAACACTGACGCGAAGTAAACAATCAGCATAAACATGCCATGGCCAGCAACAGCTTATTTGCATAAAAGTGACAGAGCTCTTAGCCGGCTCATTCTGAAAGGAACTAAAACTAGCAAGAAAAGAGCTAATGAGATGTCTATTTATTACAGTCCATCAAGGACAAGTTAGTTCATGTTCAACTGGGATAAAAACACAAAACTCATTATTTGAAAGTACTTACTTCTCTCTCAAATTCTCAAACTGATTGCCACACACAGTAGGTACAGATTCCTGCTTCAGACGAAGTCTACAAGCTAATCCTGCTGTGTACTGTCCCCCTGTCCCCTGTTTGGTGATCCCGAACTGGCTTTTTTTGCTAAGAAGATGATGAGACCATGATAGGTCTAGTGAGATGTGAACTCCAAGATACTTGAAACATTGTTCTAATTTAGAACAATGCAGCACGTCTTGTCTTCAATCGTGCGAAGTTCAGTCATGTGATTCCTTTGCTGTGTTCTTCGTCTGAAGGAGGGATCTGTACCTATTGTGTGTGGCAAGCGGTTGAGCTCTTGTGAGATGTGAGGGTCTTGAAACACTCATCTTTCTACTCTTCCCTGCAACTGATTGAGGACAATGTAGCATGCCTTGTCTTCAATCATGTGAAGTTTAGTCATGTGACTTTTTTGCTGTGTTCCCTCCATTGGCTTCATCTTACCTCCCACATCAGATTTAGATCCCTGGCACTGGCCTACAAAGCCAAAAAAAGACCAGCTCTTTTCAACTTGATGGCAATAGACAAAGCTTGCTTGGCTTGACCCACCATCCCTTGAGAACCTCCGAAATCAAAAATCCCAACTCTTCTCTGTCCTAGAACCAAGGTGGTGGAGTCACTTGCTGTGTTCAAACACAGATTGAAGACTCATTTTTTATAGAGTTCCTAAACTAACACTCTCCTACATTTCTAAACCATGTTGAATAAATATTTTCGAAGCACTTTTGTAAATCACTCAGGATAAATGAAACATAAACGTAAATACCACAGACAACTTGTTTTCCATCATGAACAATGATAGTCACTCACTGAACACCATCATCATGAAGCAAGTGTCTGGACAGAATGAGAAGATCCTTTATCCCCAGAGCCATCATGTTTTTTAACTCCTTCCATCAGGGAAGAAACGGTGCTGCAGATCTATCTTGTCAAATGCTATTCCACTACCATCCACCCTCTTCCTCCACTCAAACCAGAGCAGCCTCTCATTAGAAGAAGGCGTGCTAGATTAAGGCTACTGCTAAAGCCTGCAGAGCACTGCACTTCTGGAAAGAGGATCTTTTCCCTGTGATCTGCAGAATTCCTCAGCACGACCCGGAATCTTCCACCGCCTGTCCCCAGAGAGCCATCGCACTAGCCTGCTACAAACCATCCTCAATCTCCAGAGCTTTCACCTCGTTTCGCTTCACGGATTCGGCCTGGCAGCAGCCTGCTGGTGAAACATTTGTGCATACGGATACAGCGCCAGTACAAACCTCAGGATCTTCTGCTAGAACTACAACAGCAATAGATTTATTCTAATAGAAATGTGCTATGGGTTGGTTTCCCAAACAGGGATTAAGCCTAGATTTAGACTATAATTTCCTTTCAGTAGAACATCTCCGTTTGAGTGCTGTTTATTCGAGAACTGGGCTCAATACCTACAGTATTTGAGAACATCTATAATAAATGCATTTTGCTGCTTTAGGATGCACCCATTGCTGACACAGATGTGCAGAGGTACTCGTAAACCCTATACAGACGGGATTAGTTTTTCAGGGGGACATATGTGAAAAATATTTCACACTTGAAATGACGCAATCTAATCGCTCTAAAAGACACTGGAGCAGAGAAGAGACACTGACTCTTATTTCGATTTGTGGCGAAGGCAAATTTCAGCAACAATTTGAAAATACAAATCACAACCACAAAATGTGAAAGTCCATATGGAAACATTACTGTAGCTCCTCCATTAACACTCTCTGTTGTGTTTACGTGGATCTCCGTGGAAACATGCGCCCAAAGTGTAATTATGGTTCGTGGCAGTGGACAAATAGCTATTTTATTAAACGCAAGGTGACAAAACCCAGAGTTGTCCATTTTATTTTATTGCTCATCTTTTTATAAAAGTGTGTCAGTTTTTGTTTTTTTTATTGCTGCTCTTTTCTTAAAGTTCATTATTTTTTATTTTATTGCTGCTCTTTTTTTAACTCAAAGGGATCAATAAAGTTCTATCTATCTATCTATCTATCTATCTATCTATCTATTTATCTATCTATCTATCTATCTATCTATCTATCTAGACAGTTACTTTAACAAACATAAGAAAAACTATATTTAAAACCCTTGATTTCCAGAAAAAACAGAGATTAATACTTTTAAACAAAGTCCCAATATGAGTGAAGAAAGAATAAAGTAACCTTTGTCATCAGCAGCCAGAGTCTGAGTTAGTATAGTTGGTCATGCTCTCTCTGGGTGGGTAATAGATGGCACTTTCTTTTCTCATCACTACTATTGTGATGCTGGTCAGCACAGGTGTCTGGTAGCTGATGTATGAGAGCTGGGGATCTGGTGTTTTTCTCTTAGTGCACTGATGCTGCCAAATAATGCTTCATTCATTGGTGGCAGTTGGAAAAGAGGCGGGGTCTGACTTCACAAGTGTTGAAAGAGGCAATCACTTGTCCTTACCATTTTGGATTCAACAGCATAGCATATGATTGGGTACAAACATTACTGGTTCTTTTATGGTATTAATCAAAGCACCTTTATTTTGAAAGTAAAGGCCCTGATGTAGCCTTGATTTACCCTAAGAAGTTTTGATTTCAAATAAGACATATTAATTATTAATAAACATGTGGAAACCTCAGATTGCATGACTTTAATCCACATAACTTCTGCATTTGAAAATATAAGAAGTCTTATTTTTGTTTTAGTACGTTTTTCTGGTGGTGTCTGATGTGGAGACTAATTAGTAGTCCTGGTCCCATCAAAGACTAATTAGCCAAGATATTTCACATGCATTTGGCTGGATGTTGTAATAAATTCAATGAAAGCACTGGAACTCAAATGTGTGCAAGAGAGAAGGAAGCAAAACATCTGCTGGTATTTAGTATTCTCATTTTATGAGATTTGGAGGGAGCATTTAGTATTCATGTCTTAATGAGAATATAAAAAAGTATTTCCTAGTAAAAACCTATCCTTTTGATAAACAGAGTTGATTGTCGTTAAGCAGTGATACAACCTATACTACTGTATATGTCCAAATGTTTGTAGACACTCCCTTATAACAAATACATTCGCCATTTGTTATAAAAATTAATACTTTAATTTGAACATATTGCTGAAACATGAATGCAAATGCACACACAACAGAAGGGTGAAAACTAGCACATGCGTCCTCTGACATATGTGAATTCAGCCACCGCCTCATTTTAGAATTGCTGCTGATGCAGCATTGTCAAGTAACCAGCACGTTTGGGGGAAAGTGCAGCGACTCAGTTCAATACAGCAGCTCACAGATGCTTTGTGCTGACCAACATCACCCTTTGGAGTGATGAGGAGAGACAGCACCATCTACCCACCCCTGGTAAGCTACATGAACAGGATTCGAACTGGCAAGCCCCATCCTGATATTTTTATGTTTGAATAGCTGTCTCTACTGTTCAGGCATGGCTTTCTGATAGATATTTGAATTATGAGGAAATATATACTGTAGTTTATACCATATAATGCATTATGAATGGAACATTCATGAGAAGTTGTACATATTTGCTCATAAAAATATAATATCTAGACATTTCACAGTGTATTTTATTGTTTTGTTGATGGTGTGTTGTTTGTTTGTTTTTTTGGACTCCTGTGTTTATCTGTTTAGGCACCGTCATCAATTGAACCAGATTGAATCCACAGAGCAAAACCAGACGAATCAATTTTTACGAATCGTCTACAGCCCTGCACGCTTTAATGCTTCGTTCTGCTCCAGCACGCGCAATTTAGCAAATGGAAGTATGATAATTATTGATAATTAGCTGATGAGCTGAGGAGCAGGCATAAGCACGGAAAACACTTCACCCTGCGCAGCTCTGACCCTGAAGGACCCGAGCAGGAGAACCTGTGGTATACCTGCCGCTCTCCTGCCCTTTCATTCCGCACCTGCCCACGTACCTTTGTGCATTCATGAGCCGGCAGCCAGAAAGGGCAGCCGTTACAGACCACCCAACCGAATCGCAGCCTTCAAATGTGATCCAATTCCTATTGCCTTCCAAATCTCACCTCACTCACTGCTCCAGTTCTCAGTGTGTTTGACCTGAGCCTGGAGTCATTGCATTTTCAAAAAGCCTTTAAGTCTACTGACCACAATGAAGAAAGTATGTGAATTAGAATGAATGACAGATCAATACAATAGCTGAACAACCTTTGAGACCATCCTCATTACAGCCACTTTTGCAGCCCAATGTTTTTCTTAATAAGGTCCTGAAATCAGTGGCACTAGCTTTTCTGAACATTTTGGTGCACTATTTCAACAGGTTAAGCTTCCCTTGATACTATGCCATGAATAGTCAGCTATCTCACCAGGCCTGATTGATCCCTGATTGCAAATGTGTGGGGTGCTATTGGGCATACTACACTGTAAGCCTGGATAAGTTGAATTTACTTAAAAAATTGGAGGAAACCAGTTGCCTTTAAAAAAGGTAAGTTATGGGTAATAAAAAAACAAAGTTTGCAGAACTTAAAACATCAAGTTGTTACAACTAAAGGGGAAGTTGATTTAACTTTTTTGTTTTTGTTATACTGTAAGACATAGGTTGAGTTTACTTAACTTTTTTAAAGCAGCGGGTTTGCTCATATGTTTAAGTTGAATTTACTTAATTAAAGTGAATTAATGGGCAATAAAAACTTTACTTAGCAAAAATTAAAACGTCAAGTTATTACAACTAAAGGGGAAGTTGATTTATTTCTAAGGTAGCCCAGGGGGAATCACTACACACTGATGGTGAGTGTCAGAAACTGTTGGACCCACCCAGTATGCATTTAGATTGTGACAGAAGCCAGTGGAAAGGACGCTGCCAATGGCAACAGACTAAACTCAGTTATTATAAGTTGGTTCAACTCAAATATCTCTGTTTGAATGTATATATGTGCCCACAAATGTTCAACAAACTCAAAATAGTTGAGTATAGTTTAGAAATATCCAATTTTATGTGAAACAGATTTAAATCATTTGAGGTCAAACAATGTATGGGTTTACAGTGTATCAATACTCCACCCCAACCTCAAAATCTGTAGGGGTGTAGCTGTATGTGTAGCTTAATAAATATGACCAAGTGTTGAGTTGCACATATCATTCATGAAAGTAGGGGGCAGACCTCTAAATGATCTAATTCAGATGTTTTATTGGATTGTGGACTAATTTAAGTATTTACAGTACCAAAATCAAAAGTTTGGACGCATCTTCTCATTTTATTTTCTTCATTGTTTTTGTACAGAATCATGTAGTAAACTGAAAAGTGCTGGTGCCACTTTGTTTTGGATGTTTCAATTTAGGGCCTTGTTGATACTCAACTGACATTCATCTAACGTTTAACTGAATGTCTATTAAATGCAAATTAACCCTATGTTGAATGATTCAATGATTAAATTATTCAAAATAGAACCTCGGATGAACTTATTCTGCGCACCAGAGGAAACTCTTGTTCTTACTGGGGTGGTCCTATTGAGAAACAGTTTCATCATAATGTTTTTCATGGTCTTTGCAACGGCATTTGAGGATACTTTCAAAGTTCTATTTTTTCTTTTTTTTGTTGGATTGACTGAACTTTATGTCTTTCTTCCTTCAAGTTTTTTTTTTCTTTATTTAGTTGAGTAGTTCTTGCAATAATATGGACTAGAAACATTTCTCAAAAAGGGCTATCCACTGTTTATATTCACAAACTCTACCTCTTCACAACTCAACTGATTCCAGGTGACTCTTCCTCCTGAAGCTGAAGGAAATGTCAAGATGTAAAAAGCTGTCATCTAAGCCTACTTTGCCTACTTTGATTAATCCAAAAATATAAAACATATTCTTGTTTGTTTAACGCTTTTCTTACTGCCTGTTTTCTTCATATTTTAGATGGCTTTAGTATTAATCTACAATGCAGAACATTTAAAAATAATGAAAAAAAAAACTCTGAATGGTGGCTGGTGTCCTAAAGACACTATTAACAGATATATTAACGCCCAGTCAGCAGCACTGAGGAGAATTTTCAAAAGGTAAATTAAAGAGTTATTTTAGAGTCTGCAGCACCGAGATTTTACACTGAGCATGCTCTGGCCAGTGTTTAACTACACTAAGGATTCTCCTGAGGAAACACTTCATAATTCATTTACATACTTCTGTCCCATGACTTTTGGCGCATCAGTGTATAGTGTATGTACTGTACATCAGAAAACAACTGTCCTTAGTCACTTCTCAGTTTTCATTTGTTGGCTAAAAAGCCTCAAACATCCTGACACTGGCTGGTGCTGCCAATATATACATAAGCATATTGCAATATCAGCAGTTTAAAGTTCAGAGAGTCAGTATGTTGTTGATATGTTAGATTTGCATAATGTATCTAAAAGGTTTCACTCATTCACTGCCATGTTTATGATCTATAATCATGCAGTGATGACCCAATGACCCAATGGGGTCAATCAAGTAGCAGCATAATCATCACGCAATCTATAATATGTATAATAACCTTCATTGAAATACACTAAATACCCAAATGTTTGTGGACACCCCTTCTAATGAATGCATTCCATTATGGTAAGCTGCAACCATTGCTGACACAGATGTGCAAATGCACACACGGCTTGTATAGTCCTCATAGAGAACTACTTTCAGTACAATAGGACCCAGCATTGGGATGTTGGGGCATTGGAACTGTGGTCTCTGTAAAGACTGCTCCATTGAGTATCGTTTGGATAAACTAGGGAGTTAGAGACATAGACTGTATATAGCTGGACAGAGCGTCGTCTCTCAAAAGTGAAGCCACCACAGGTCGGGCGCCCCCTGCTGTTCTGTTTCAGAAAGCTGTGTAACCCCACCCATCCCCACAGGTTTCAATAGCAAAATAGAAAACTTTCAATCATGTTTTTTTTCCAATATACTGTAATTCTACCTCCATTATTTAAATGCAACAGCTAGTGTAACTTCTGCTTATATTGTTAAAATTTTATATCCCCAAAGAAGTTGTTTTTAAAATGTTATTTAGCTCTATCCAAAGAGGTGTGGTTATTGTAAAAGGGCTGGGTTACACCTAGCTGGGGTGGGACCAATGACTGTATGTTTGGGACCAATAACAGACTGTCAGCTCCGCTCTGCAGAGGCAGCCTTCAGGGGCGGGTTTGTTTAAATGAGTAGTCTCTCCACAGTCTTTCTCCCTCCTCTAATCTCTACTGTGCAGACTCGGGTTTCAGGATCGCCAACATGGCGGAAGATTTTGGCTTCATTTTCATTGAATGAATGGGAACAGCAACACGGCGTCCATCTTTTTTACAGTCTCTGGTTAGAGATGAGGTGGGGTTGGGTGGTGGTGGTTGTTGACTAATTGATCTTCACCTTACTATGTTCTTGCCATAGCGTTGGATGTAATCAACTTTTCACAAAAATACTCTGAAATTTAGAAGAAATGTTTGGTTTCACAGTAAACACACGAACAATAGTTACTCCAACAAAAGCAGGATAAGCTCTATATATTACTCTTAATAAAAAAAAAATAAAAAAAACACGAATGAGAAGTCCAAATACTTTTTTTTACAAACTTTATATTGTCGCTGTCCAATGAAAAACATGTATCTCCAAAACAACTGTGACAAAACAACAAACAGGAGAACTTTTTCAGGAGAGAGATAAAACCTCTGTAACTTTTAATGGAAGTCAATGTAAAAAGAGTTTATTTCAGGTAATTTTAGAGACTTTCTATTGGTCCATTCATCAAGAAATGTAATTATAGTGCACTGAAAAAAAAATTGGAGCATGATTTTCTTAAAAAAAAGTTTTTTTCACACAAAAACAGCAAGTAATTTTAACAGAGCATATATTCAAGTAATGTTTACTCATAATTCTCAGTGTATGCAACTACACATTAGTTACTTTAGAACAATTCAATATTCAATTAGATTTTACTCAGTGTATCTTAGGATATTTTACTACAACAATGCAGCACCACATTCTCCCACGGCTTTTACGGTTTACTAAATAGTACTAAATAGCACTGAGTTAAAACAACTTAAGTGTTTAATTTGTCCTTTTTAAAAAATGATCGGTTTAGTCAAATAAACTATCAAATAAACTAAGGCCTGCCAATCAACACCTATATTATAATTACTGCCCGCCCAGGACAAGGTAGCTTTGGGCAACAGACAACACAAAGATGGTAAGTAAGGGAGAGGCCACACCCAATATGCAAATATATGGTACCAGGAGCCTATAGGAAAGCTGTGTGAACCAACACTGTAGAAAGAGCATTGAAACATGTACTGACTAAAAGTTGGTTGAAATCACATTTTTTCATTGGCGTGTTCATCCTCAGCTGAAAGTAATCCCCTTTAGTTTTTTGTTCCTTGTTATTATTAATTTCTATGAGTCTGTTAAAAAGTGTTTAGCCCCATGTGCCCACAGTTTTAAAGTTGTAAAAAGTAATCCAGTCTTTCCTAACTTGCTGCCTATCACTCTACCTCTCTGCATTTACAAATCTTCCCACTTTCCTTTTTTTAACCAATAACTTAAAAACGTAAGTTGAATAAACTTTCAACACAAAAGTCCCAAAGTAGTAGTTTCTTGATGGTCGCACCACATGACATTCTTTAGAATAAAGAGAGCGTCTGACATAGTTTGCTTGTATATTACGATGGAAATAAAATTACAAATGATTTGCAGTTTTGTACAGGATTCACTGCACATGCGTAGATCCTGTAAGAGACTTTTTACTTGCAGTTTTCAATTTTGCTTCTCACAAAAAGAAAGAATTACAAAAACATTGTACATTTTACTTTGGCATTTAGACTGAAATTTACAAATGTATTTGACGACAAACAATTACAAAGAAACACCCAGTAGTGCATATAATTGTATATGAAATTCTTATTTAACTAGACTGTACTAGATTATTCTTGTAGATCGTACTTAAATACATTTAACTAAATTTACAAAGTCAAAAAATAATTTTAAACAGTGTGTACAGAACATTTTGTGTGTTCAAATTATGTAGTAAACTAAAAATGGACAAGCATCAAGATACTTATTTATTTATTTTTTATAATATTATTTCTAATTTTAATCCCATTTTCTCCCAATTTACACAGTCAATTGCCCAACCCACTTATTAGGAATCCCCCTATCACTAGTGATGCCCCAACACACCAGGAGGGTGAAGACTAGCACATGCTTCCTCCGATACATGTGAACTGCTGCTGATTATGCAGCATTGCAGAGTAGCATCACAGCACGTTTGGAGGAAAGCGACTTGATTACAATACATCGGCTCACAGATGCCTTGTGCTGATAGACATCATCCGGAATACTTTTTTTTTTATTGGACAGTGACGGTATACTATATGGCCTAGGCATATTAGGCGGCTCAGGATAAGGAGTTCTGAACTAGAACATTTTATAATAATCAAGCTCTAAAAAGTGCACAAAATGATGATTTTTAAGTGGAGATGTGTTCCATTAAGCTATATTTGTTTTTTTCCCACTAAAAGTGTTCACTTTATTTTGTTGCCAGATAATTACGTAAATCAACCCCCTGCCTTTTTAATAAAGAAACAATGCAATTTCTCAGCTCTCCATTGACTTGGACCTTTTGGTCAGGGTGCTGCACTGTGAGAGGGATTTTAAATGAGGTTTTACATACTTTAAATTGCAAAATAAGAAAAGCAAAGCTGCCTCTCGGCTCCTGCGGCCTTGTTATTGATGCTATCAAGGCATTTCTCAATGCATTAACAAGAACAGTTTATTTAGAAATTCAAATACTGTAATTAAGACCACCTTGCAGCACTTAACGCTGACCCCACCTTTCAGAGGCTGCAGGGTTTTATAAAAATGGGCTACTTGGCGCGAGGTAGCAGAAATCAGGCCTTTAAAACGGAGATTAATCAGTAAATGAAGTGTTACTGTAACGTGCCTGGAAGCAGGCCCGTTGTTTACTGACGTTTAATAAAATGACAGTGAAGTGAAGTGGTTTATGTAAGCAGCACTTTTTTTTATAAATTTCCTGTCAGTCCTTTCAAAACTGAAAACACTGTACATCAAAGCAGCAAACATGGTGACAGCGACAATGACGGTCTGATCAAAACTGGAGGCGCTGAAAATTAGGCCATTTAAAAAAGCCATAAACTGAAGGCCCTTCTTCATTGTTTCTTCCAAATTCAGGGTTATTAAAAATGAGTTTATCCTGCTTATGTTGTTTTTTTTGGAGTAACTGTCTCAAACTGTCCAGAGAAGACTTTCTACAATATTTTAGAGCAGTACTGGGAGCACGTGATTGCATTCAGCACTATGACAAGAACATTAGGGAGGTCAAGATGTTGGGTGATCACCCAACAACCTCTTCGTAACCAAACTTTCCAAGATTTCCCACAAAAGTGTTGGATGGAGCTCCCTATAGCTTCCCTAGCCCACATCTGGATGTGTTAGCGGTGGGTACAACCTAGATTTAAAATAGCTCAATGAACTCACTAGAAGAGGAGAGAAGAGAAGAGTAGAGAAGAGTACAGTAGAGAAGAGAAGAGTAGAGAAGAGAAAAGAAGAGAAGAGTTGAGTAGAGTAGAGAAAAGAAGAGAAGAGTAGAGAAGATAAAAGGAGAGAAGAGTAGAGTAGAGAAGAGTAAAGAAGAGTAGAGAAAAGAAGAGTAGAGTAGAGAAGAGTAAAAAAGAGAAGATCAGAGAAAAGAAGAGAAGAGTAGAGTAGAGTAGAGTAGAGAAATTAAGAGAAAAGAAGAGAAAAGAAGAGAAGAGTAGAGAAGATAAGAGAAGAGTAGAGAAGAGAAGAGTAAAGAAGATAAGAGAAAAGAAGAGAAGAGTAGAGAAGAAAAGAGAAGAGTAGAGAAGAGTAGAGTAGAGAAGAGTAGAGAGGAGTAGAGAAGGAAAAGAGACGAGTACAGTAGAGTAGAGAAATGAAGAGAAGAAAAGAGTAGAGAAGAGTAAAGAAGAGAAAAGAAGAGAAGAGTAGAGTAGAGAAATTAAGAAAAAAGAAGAGAAAAGAACAGAAGAGTAGAGAAGATAAAAGAAGAGTAGAGAAGAGAAGAGTAAAGAAGAGAAGAGAAAAGAAGAGAAGAGTAGAGAGGAGTAGAGAAGAAAAGAGAAGAGTAGAGAAGAGTAGAGTAGAGAAGAGTAGAGAGGAGTAGAAAAGAGAAGAGTAGAGAAGAGAAAAGAAGAAAAGAAAAGAGTAGAGTAGAGAAATTAAGAGAAAAGAAGAGAAGCGAAGAGAAGAGAGGAGAAGAGAAGAGAAGCAAAGAGAGGCGAAGAGAAGAGAAGAGAAGAGAGGAGAAGAGAAGAGAGGAGAAGAGAGGAGAAGAGAGCAAAGAGAGGCGAAGAGAAGAGAAGGCCACAAGTATCTTGATATATAGTAAAGTATGTTATAAAATGCTGTGCTTAGAATCAATGTGTTTTTACATGGTAATGGATAAAGAAATTGGTAAAACTCATAATAGCAGGACTCTTTAATTGTATGTAATATTTTGTAAGTTATTACTAATAATGTATAATGTTGATAATAATATAATTATTATTGTGTTATATAAGGTTTTTGCTATGTTTCACTTTATTTTACATTCTAACAATCTGGCAGTTGTTCTTCACATTGCATCAATAGTTCATATGTAAAAAAAATAAACCACAGATTTAAAAATGGTCAGTGATTAATTTGAACCAATACAAACAATTCGATATATTGTCAGTGTCACTCAAATCCTCACATCTTCATTATTGACCTTTTTTGACATTGTGTGTGTCTGGAAGTGTTTATTTGTATTGTGTAATTATGTCATGGTTAATGGACCAATTGAATAGTCCAAAATTAGCTGGGTAATAAAAATTGTTCTAGATTGACTTCCATTGAAAGGTCAGTTCTTGTGTAAATTTGCAATTTTAGGATCCACCAGGTTTAGCTTGTGTTGTGAAGAGGTAGAGTTGGTGGTATACAGTGAATAATCCTATTTGAGAAATGTTCTAATCCATATTATATCAAGAAAGAATCAACTAAGTAAAGAAAAAATACTATAAGATACAAATGAAGGTCTGTCAATCCGAAACATTTCATGAACTTTGAAAGTATCCTTAAGTGCAGTGTCAAAGACCATCAGAATAATTATGATGAAACTGGCTCTCATCAGGACCACCCCAGGAAAGGAAGACCAAGAGTTTTCTTTGTTGCACAGGATAAGTTTGTCAGAGTTACCAGCCTCAGAATCTGTGAGTTAACAACCCCCAGATAAGAGCCACCTAAATAACGCTTTACAGAGTATTTTGGTTTGTTTATCGCTTGATGCTTTTAATGTTACTACATGATCTATCTATCTATCTATCTATCTATCTATCTATCTATCTATCTATCTATCTATCTATCTATCTATCTATCTATCTATCTATCTATCTATCTATCTATTTAAATACTGAGTTAAACTGTTACATTTGCAGTTTGCAGAGTGTTTTAATAATCATGCAGCTCTAAAGAGAGACAAATATACTCCATTCTACTCCTGTAAATCTGTTGTTTTGGAGATAAAAGTTTTTTGTGTGTGTGAGTGTGAGATCGTTCCTAAAGAAAGCTGAGTGTTAATGCTTGCTCTACTAAATGAGGCAGAATCTTTTTATTAGCCTGGTTCAGCAGTGGGATGCTCGAGTGTGACATTTAAAGGTCTCCTCCTCCTCCGATTCTGCTACCAGAACTAATCATGCCATTTAAAGCATCAGGAGGAACAGTAAATGACTTAATCCTACAAAAGTTCACAGCAGGAGGTACAGCAGGGTTACAGTCGGTGTTACAGCGGAACACAGTACGAGTTTCTGTACAAGTTTAGGAGAAGTTTGTATGTATATAAATATAAAAAGCTTCAGTTAATCAACTTCACATAGGGATGTATATTTCCATTAGCTGGTCATTTTAGTGGAAACCCTTACCCCTATAATGTGATTCCCACTTTATTAGAAACATTTATCCCTACCTTGTACTTCTACTTACTGGCCACTTTGGAAAACCTAACCCATACAATGGTATGAAAAAGTTTGGGCACCACTGGTTAATTTCTTGATTTTACTTTATACATCATTGGTTGCTCAGACCAGCATTTCCAGTTAAATATATCATATAACAGATGAACACAGTGATATTTGAGAAGTGAAATTAAGTTTATATGATTTACAGAAAGTGAGCAATAATTATTTAAACAAAGGCAGGCACATAAATTTGGGCACCCTTGTGGTTGTATTGCTTAACTGAACACACATTTTGTTTGGTGAGCTTATTGACCCTTGACCTACATTTACAAAGGTGAATCCAATCCAATAAAAAAAACTTTTTTACTCCTCTTTGCATCTTCTTTGAAGAGTAGCAACATGGGAGCCTCAAAACAACTCTCAAATGACCTGAAAACAAAGATTGTTCAACATCATTGTTTAAAGGAAGAATACAAAAAAGCTCTGAAATCTCAGAGATTTCAGCTGTCAGTTTACACTGTGAGGAACATGGTGAGGAAATGGAAGAATCACAGGAACAGTTCTAGTTAAGACTTGAAGTGGCAGACCAAGAAAAATCTCAGATAATCAGAGGAGAAGGATGATGAGAACAATCATAGTCAACCCACAGACCTCTGCAGAGCTCCAAAAACCAACATCATCATCTTGCTGCAGATGGTGTCACAAGGAGAAGCTGTATGGGAGAGTAATGCAGAAGAAGCCTTTTCTGAGCACACGCCACAAACAGAGTCACTAGAGGTATGCTAAAGCTGAAGCACATTTGGGCAAGCCAGCTTCATTTTGGAATAAGGTGCTGTGGACTGATGAAACTAAAATTGAGTTATTTAAACATACAGTATCTAACTTCCTTCTTAGCATTTTCTCAGCATCTTAAAGGAGTTCCTAGAGGTGCTAAACAATAGTTGCTGCTTTTTCTTCACGCTGTGAAGCTCCAGCTCATCCCAAATTACCATCTCAGTTGGGTTTAGGTCAGAAGATTGAGGAGAACAAACACTTTATTTGCTTACTACATGATTCCAAGTGTCTCGTAATTGTTTTTGTGTCTTTAAAATTAATCTAGTACATATATACATTATCTCACACAAGTGAGTAGATTTCTCACATCGTTGTAAATATTCTATTATATCTTTTCATGGGAAAACACTGAAGATTTGACACTTTGATACAATATCGTTTGTATAAGTCGCTTGTTGAGGGCTGTGCCCTCAAAATATCTCACCACAGCCATTAAAACATCAGTTTCAAACTAATTATAAACTAATTATATATATATATATATATATGTATATATATATATATATATATATATATATACATATATATATATATATATATATTCTAAATTAATTTTAAGAGCATTATGATGCTTTATGGTAGTTTATAATCAGCAAAAAACTCAGCAAGATTTATCTACAAAGGAAGGGGTTTCCAATAAAGTGGCTAGACAAGAAGGATGAAAAATATAAGCATTGTGTGGTTTTTACAAAGAAACAAAGGAGCGATTACTGTACTGTATTTATTTAAGCTCGTACTGTCAGAACTCTGAGTGCTGAAGAGCTGCTTTTGGACAGGCGTAAATTACACAGCCGGTTGTGTGACAGGGATGAATGAAGACGAAAGGGCTGGGTGGGAGGCGCGGGGTTGTTTAGCGGGGCTGTTAAAGAAAAAAGAAATAAACAAGAAAAGCAGAAATGGCAGGGGATGAGGCTGGTGGGCCGTCACTAACCCCCCCGCACATACACCCCCCCACCGCACCCCTCGTTCGAGTCTTGGAGTTCTTTGTTTGTGTCGTTTGTCATCTGAGTCGCGGCCATTAGGACAGCCTGCGTTCGTTCGCTGTGTTTCGAGGGCAAGAGCGAAGTGCAGATTGCACTGGTTAATTGAGTTAACTCTCTCTCTCACCCTCTCTCTCTCTCACCCTCTCTCTCTCTCACCCTCTCTCTTGCTCTTTCTCTCTCTTGCTCTCTCTCTCTCTCACTCTTTCGCTGTCTCAGTCCATTTCGCCTCGTCCCTCTCATCGCTCATCTCATTCTGCCAGCAGTGTCATTTGTCACAGCGGACCGGGCCAACCTGCGTCACACGCTGCCTGTCTGTATTCCAGCCCACACACTCACACACACACACACACACACACACACACTCTTACACACACTAATACACACACGTTCACTCACAACCACATACATACATGAGATTGTCAAAAGTATTGGGACCCTTGCCTATTTGTACATTGTTTCATATGAAATCAATGGTGTTTAAAAAAGAACAAAAAAGGGTTTATGCTGCTTTTGTTGGAGTAACTGTCTCCACTGTCCAGAATAAAGGCTCTTTCTACTAGATTCTCTAGATTATTGCTTTGATTAGAATCATATGTTGGTTGATCACCACCCACCACCCACCTCATCCCCAACTGCCCAAATGATCCACCAAACAATCGAACAGATTCAACACCTTCTTCTAGAGTACTGGCATCGCAAAAAAAGCATTAGTTACATACACTAAAACACTATATACACAGTATAAGCCTGGATAAGTAGAATTTACTAAAAAAAAAATGAGGAAACCGGTTGCCTTAAAAAAAAAAAGTAAATAAGTAATGAAAAAAAAAAGTAATTGGTAATGAAAACTTGACCCGTTTATGCAGATTTCTCCTGTACAACATCCGAAGAATTAGACCGTTTCTGTCTCAGGAAGCCACTCAGGTGTTTGTGCAGTCTCTTGTCATCTCAAGACTCGATTACTGCAACTCTCTACTGGCTGGTCTTCCACTGCGAGCCACCAAACCACTACAACTAATCCAGAATGCAGCACGACGCGTCTTCAATCTCCCGGAGTTCAGTCATGTGACTCCTTTGCTGCATTCAATCCACTTGCTTCCTGTTGACACCTGCTTCAAATTCAAAACCCTAACTCTGGCCTACCAGCCAAAAATGGACGAGGTCCTTCATACTTGGTGCCAATGGTCAAAGCCAGATCTGCACCAAGAGCTCTTAGAGCTTCCAGTATGGCTCGGCTCGAACCTCCATCCCTCAAAACACACAGAAAACAAACATCCAGAATCTTCTCTGTGTTGGCACCAAGGTGGTGGAATGAACTTCCACTGGTTGTCACTGGTTGTTCTTCAAACTTCGACTGAAGACACATCTTTCCAAAGAGTTTATAAACTAATCCAAAAAAAAGGGATCCTAGGGTTCTAAACATGATCAAGCTCTGTGTATCTCTTGATCCTAGTCTACAAACTAGCTTTGGATATTTGAAGTAACATGGAAGCACTGTTGTAAGTCGCTCTGGATAAGGGCGTCTGCTAAATACTTAAAAAAAAAAAAAAACCCTAACCTTGAATCAACCCTAAAACCTTACCCTGACCCTAATAGTTAATTTTAAGTTAACTATTAGGGTCAGGGTAAGGTTTTAGGGTTGATTCAAGGTTAGGGTTAGGTTTAGTATTAGGATTAGGTATAGGGTTAGAGTACGTCAAGTGAAGTGATACAAGGATTTCTGCTATTTTTTTTGTTGAGAATTGCTGTGAAAATCAATGTTATTAACCATTCCACTGCTACACGCCTTCATGGCATGGTCTAGGCATGGTTTATTTGAGAGTTTAGAGAGTTTAGTCATATTCATAGGTAACACTGCTCTACATAGACTAGACAAGCTGCGTTTGTGTATGCGTGCATTTGCTCATCTGTGTCAGCAATGCATGCAACATAAAACATGAGGTATTATACCTGAACATCATACTGCAGCAGGAGTGTCCACAAACATCTGGACATCGTAGTCTACGTGTATATAAATGCCCTTATACAGAGATGTACTGCCACCTAACTCGGAATTTATCTTAATTACCCCTTTACTTAATTAATTCAATCAATAATTAATTCAAATTTACTTCTAGAATTAATTATTGCTGTATTCATTATAATTAGACCTTTTAATTAAGTGGATAAATTGTAATTTCGTGGTGTTAATGATAATTAGCGGGGAGACTTATACGGATGGAGACTTGTGTTTACCTCAAACCGCCGCCGCAAAGGACGTCAGCATGTGTGTACACAAGCATATGTGTGTGTGTGTGTGTGTGTGTGTGTGTGGGCACATGCTGATGCCCATTCTTCAGAAACACTGAGGGCAGATGTTCTGCTTTGCTGATGAGCCAAGGCTGTTGCGACCCACAGCAGCCGACAGTGAGATTTGGGGGGTTCGGGGGGTCCCACCGGTGGTCCTCCTGAGGTCCTCTCAGCAAAAAATCCTTCTCAATGTAATTAGTTGCTTAAAGTTGTTACCTACTAATTACCCTGTACTCAGACTGTTTACATCATTATCTTCAAAGTACACTCTCTGGCCACTTTATTAGAAACGCCCTCCTTTGTTGCTTCACCTTGCTGGTGGACAGGTTGAGACCATAGCTCATCTGCTGAGCTACGGTTTCTGTTGGATATTATGTAGCTCTGGGGTTCTAAATCTGGGGGTTGTGACTGTTAAGGAGGTCCTGATATAGTCCTAAGAGGGTTGCCAGAGATGATATTAATTCAAGGTGTTTTCTTTGCAAAATGTGCAAATGGAAATCCATTTTCCTATGGAAATCAATCCTTTAGATCCAGACAGACCAACTAATTTACTAATCTACTGCCTACCACACGTCATGGGTCTGCAGGACCAAGTTTGCTTAGAAATTGTAAACTATTTAGAAGGTGGTTTTGCAGAAAAAAAACAAAGAAAACACTTGTGTTAACTGATAATATTTAGCTAAGATCATGTAGCTTTCATATGTGTAAAAATCAATACATGTGTAAAAAGAATTCCAAAAGGTTGTGCCAATGTATGACATGCTCAGAGCTTTTATCTTATAAATGCACTGAAAACAAATAAGTGAAAAAGACTGTAGTTCACTAAAACCAACTGTAAAAAATTTACTGAAACTGTGGAGTTGACTTAGTTAAAGGTATTTATTAAGGAACGTAAATGTGTGAGGAATTATTAAATCCAACATCAGTTAAAACCCTTGCAGGATTGCTCTGTAAACCATTTTCATGTCAAACTGAGCATGTGCAAAGAAGTGGACCTGGCCTTAACTAAGTTTCAACTACAATTGGGCTCAGTCAACTGCTTTTGTATGGGATGGGATGCTCTGAGCTCACCATTTTATATGCACTCACTGGCCACTTTATCAGAAACCCCTTCAATGTAGTGACCCACAGCAGCCGACATTGAGATTTGGGAGTTTGTGGGGCAATGATTCTCAATGTAGTTAATTGCTTAAAGTTGGACTCAGTAGTATTAGTACTTGTTCTTGGTGAGCATTCTCATTAAAATAGCCTTTAAAACATCATTTTATCTTCTCTTTAATGATCAACAGTGATAAAATCATCTTTTCTACATGGTAAACTCAATGAAGGCAGACTGAGACAAACAAGTCGACAAATCTGGCTCTGCCTTATTTCTTCTTCATTTCTATAGAGCAGATGTATTCGGAACCATTTTGTTCATGCTTATAATCAGTCAATGGCTTATGCAATATGAAGTCTATATTATTGCTGTGATCCAACACTTGCAGTACTTATGATAATGATATAAATGTCAGTACACCTCTATAGTAACCCTTACACTAAGTGGATGAAGCAACCAGTGACCAGTTTGACATAATAAAAAACAGGTTTCTAATAAAATTCCCAGTTATTGTATATAGTATGATGGATATTTTATCCAAAAAAATCCATCCCATAAAAAATTGAAAAGGCATTGAAGGAGAAACTGTAAGTGCGGATGAGTGGGGTGGAAAAGGGTGGGATGGGGTATCCAGGAGACTTCACAACAATCAGTGAGGTGTTACAGCTCATCACATTTAGCTCCCTTGATGTTCTTTGGATCAGCGCATTGGAGGCTTTAAAGAGTGACAATTTAATTTGTGGTCAAAATGTGGCCGTGAGAGGAAATCCATGTGTGTCCAGCATTGAGAACTGAGAACTGTCTGTTCTTAATTTAAGTTTCCACAAAGGCACATACCGGCATTCTCCACCACTGTGACATGTCCCTGGGTTTGGGGACGTGGTCACTGTGGCCTGGCAGTCAGCAAGGCAAGAAAGGAAGACAGAAGCCTTTTCTTAATCTGCATTCTTGTCTGCACTTGTGTTTTTGTGGACTCGGAAAACGTCATTATTCGCAGCCTAACTACTGTTCCAATCTGAAGTCCACAGTTAGCCAAGTACACTACAAATACCTGGATGTGTTCTTGCTCCTTCCTCATTATCGACGGTTAGCCCCATCCATTTAACCTCCAGCAGCTTAACCCCACCCCACTGACGTTCAACTGAATGTCTATTAACTGCACCTTAACTATATGTTGAATGATTCAAAATAAAACATAACCCTACACTTAACCCTAACCTTAACCCTTAATCATCCCTAAAATCTAACCCAACACCTAACCCTAACCTTAACCCTTAATCATCCCTAAAATCTAACCCAACACCTAACCCTAACCTTAACCCTTAATCATCCCTAAAATCTAACCCTACACCTAACCCTAACCTTAACCCTTAATCAACCCTAAAATCTAACCCTACACTTAACCCTAACCTAAACTATTAATAAACTCTAAAATCTAACCCTACACCTAACCCTAACCTTAACTTTAAATCAACTCTAAAATCTAACCGTACACCTAACCCTAACCTTAACCCTTAATCAACCCTAAAATCTAACCCTACACTTAACCCTAACCTAAACTATTAATCAACTCTAAAATCTAACCCTACACTTAACCCTAACCTTAACCCTTAATCAACCCTAAAATCTAACCCTACACTTAACCCTAACCTTAACCCTTAATGAAAACTACACCTAACCCTAACTCTAACCTAAACTTTAAATCTAAATCTAGACCCAATACTAAAATGTTAAGATTGGAGTTTGGGTTAGAGTTGGATGTAGTTTTAGATTTAATAGGGAATCATTTACTTTCACCATTCAGTTCAATTGCATTTAATAGACATGCAGTTGAATGTTGTTAGTTGAATGTCAGTTGAGCATCATCAAATGGAACATCCAAGTAAAGTGTTCCCGAAAAAATAAGCCCCAACTTTTAGCCAATAAAAATTGGCTCCCGCACATTTGACATCTGCCCTGCCGATTCATCCAACAACTGTTAAGCCCCACCTATTCAGCCAATCAAGGGAATTAAGAGTTCATCATGCTTTTGTGTAGGCAAGATTACTTCTGCTAAATTCTGTAGCATTGCTGTGATGATTTGATTGCATATAACTATAAAAGAACAAAAGTACTTGGTGTACATTTTTTTCCCTTTTCTCCCTAAAAGTATTGGTTGGAGTTCCATCATTTTAGCCTGTCCCTAAGCATGGAGCCAATAGGTTAATGTTCATTTTTCTGCCCCAGAGAGTCACATTCTCAAGGGACAATGGGTGCAACCAACCAACCTAAAGTCAGCGTAATGCAGAATGAAGCATTCATTAAAAAAGATAGCCACAAACAGTTGGACATGTGGTGAATGTTTTTTTATATATGTGTATTGCAATAATAAATTGGGACAGAAAGCAACATTTTCAGATACATTCTAATTAAAGTAGACAAGGGCACAAGCTGGTAAGACGGGGTAACTAGAGGGAAATGGAAGGGTACAAGTTAACGGTTATTACAGAGGGTCTGGATTGGCATATAGGTGGCATATATTTGCAAATCAAATCTCTTTCTCGCTCTTTCTCTCTTTCCCAGAATCTGTAAATAGCTGTGAATCATACTGAAATCCAGGCTGAATTTAATGACATGTATGACAATTACTGTGTCATCCATGGAGAAAGACACAAATTTAATAAGCTGTGAGTTTAATGTGGATGTGAGCGCTTGTTCAGTGTATGTGTGTGTGTGTGTGTGTATCCGCCAGTCTCATCAGTGTGTCAGTCTCAGGGGTTACTCGCTGTAATCTCCGCTTTTTTTAACCTCACACCATAATAAGGAACATGCGCTTAATTAATTTAATAAGGTCAGAAATTATTACCTCCGCTGCAGGATTTTATCATTCAGGGCAGCTCCCTTTATATATTTTATTTTTTAATTGTGAAAGTATTTTTAAAAAGGTATTTCTCTGGGGGGCACTCTCCGGGGGTCCGGAGGGGGATTTTTAAATGAAGGTTGGGCCCAGGTGGGCTGAAGTTAAACTGACTGGAGGTTCTGCTCTATTTGCAGGCTTGCACACACACACACACACACACGCACACACTGTAAAACTGTAAGCACACCTGGGAAGGTAACCCGAGAGTCCCCTGAGGTAGAAGTTTAGAATTGCCGTTTTTGTGCACTATAAGGTACACTGGATTATAATTTGCATTATGCAACACTAGTAAGGGCACTGGGTGGTGGTGGTGTGGGGGGTTACTTGGTTACTTAACCTAAGTTAAGTAAAGCTAAGCTAAATAAACAAAAACTGTAATTCTTAAAAAAAAAAAACATTATTTTTTAAATGGATGTTAATCTAAACAGATTTCTCTCCTGAAAACCATTTATTTGGGTGAGTAAAGCGCTTCAGTTTATTTACAGGAAGCTTAGATTTCCTGATTTCCATTTAAGCTGGACTAAGCAGCATTAGCATTAGCATTACAAGCTAACTGCCACCCAACAGCGCAACACTGAGGAACCTTGAGTTTTCAGGTAAGCCAGGGCAATAGAACAGCGAAAGAGCAAGCGCTTAGCAAGGTTAGAGGGTAATGCTAATGCTGCTTCAGCAGTGCTAGTCAGGGTTAGCAGCAGGCTACAGTCTGATATACTCATCTCTGATCGATGAAAGAGCTAGTGCTTAGCAGGTAAAGCTAATATTGCTCCAGTCTAGAGTCTCGGTGCTGGAGAACTGAACTGAAACTCCTGTATAACACTGTACTTTAGCAGAGTGGCTTTACTGCTCCTTACAACCTGACTGGTAAAATTCATACAGAAGTTGCACCAGATTTTAAGGTACACTGACGATTTTTGGGAAAATTAAGTTCAGAAATCAAAATTCAAAAAAATTTCATGCACCTTCGCATGTTCTCCTCCACCAGGCTTACACACTGCTTTTGGATAACTTTACGCCACTGGTTTTATTTTAGAGGTTTTCAATTTGGTAAAATCAAGGAAAAACATCATATTTTAATATTTTCAATATTTTTTTTTTCCCAGAGCTGTATGTCCAAAACATTTTTTATATGAGATGGAGTGATGATCATCATGATTACTCCTGCACTGAATTCTCACAGTAATGCTCCTAAATCATGTTTCAATACTTTTGTACTTTTGGCTTTAATATAAACAAATAAATTTTGCTTTTACTGTGCTTCAAAAGATTCGTACTTTGCTTCTCTTTCTAAAATGTGTGAATTTACAGTTCATCATTTTTAGTGCAGCCTTGTTTGTACTGTCCGCCTTATTACTCCGAAATAATGACCCAGTTATGAGACATTTTACGATGTCCTTTTAAGCTCAGTGGCTGGAACCTGGCATTTAAGGGTAATTTAATTATAATGGTTTGGTATTTATTCTTATTTTATAAGAAACATAATGCCACAGCAGTTTGGACTTCACGCCACACAGAACCTACTGGGTAGTGGAATTTAGTGTAACTCACCAAACTTAACAAACTCAGAATAATAGTGTAGTCTATTAGCTTCATTAGTGTGCTGTAACTAATGTGTAGTTACATGTGAACAATCCACGTGATAACAGTGTAATTACTGGTGAAGTACACATTGTTACAAAGTTATATGTGTAACAATGAAAAACGAAAGGTCCGGCGAACTAAAGTGCTGCCGCTATCATCGGGAGATCTCTGGTTCAAATCCCGGTCATGCAGCTTGCCACCAGCTGCCGAAGCCCTGAGAGAGCACAATCGGTCTTGCTCTCTCTGGGTGGGTAGATGACGCTCTTTCTCCCTCATCACTCCTAGGGTGATGTCGATCAGTACAAGGCACCTGTGAGCTGATGTATTTAGAACTGAGTCGCTGCGCTTTTCTTCCTAGCATTTCATATACACTTTATTATTTATAGCCTGATATGTTCATTCAGTTTGTTGATCATCTCCACTCTGGAGCTACTTGTGGGCAAGTCAAGATGCTGTAAGAGCTGAGCTAGGTGACTCTGTGGGGAAAAAAGATTTTAAGTTTTATGTTAAACGCTGGATTTCTAGCACTTTCTGTATATTTTAAGTCATTATGTATGTTATATATAGTTGTGCTTTGGTTTTTAATGCAGTGCTATAGAAATATTGTGTTGCATGTAGTTGAACGCCAAGGAATTGGACAATTCTCAGAGTTATTTAATAAAAATGGTTTTGAAGGGGGTGCCTCGGTGGTGTCCGTTGCAGTGTAAAGGACAAGGAAATCCGACTTATGGCAACAATTAAGTTGAAGTTTTCACTTGAAGCTTGAAAATTCCTACATCTGAATTCCAATGCTGAACAGGTCTTTAACAGTCTCTGAGGGGTTAGCCCCTGCATGTGGACGCTGGACAGGGGGGGTGGCAGGTGTGTGTTGTGTGTTTCGTGCGTTTTGCAAAGCTGGTAAAGCTCAGTCCCTGGGTGCGGAGGCAGAATGCTGCAGGATGTCAATATTTACCCCTGCTCCACAGAACCCGGTGTAGGCAAAAACATGTGCATGTGTGTATGGTGTGTATGGTGTGTGTGTGGTGTGTAGGGTGTGTGTGGGGGGCCTCCAGCGAGTGTTTAAATGCAGCAGGGTGATGCTGAACTCTCTGACGGAGGAGGAAATGCTGGATCAATGAGCGCCATCTGATGACTGATTTGTCTTTCTTTCATTCCCCACAGCACCCAGCAGATAATAGGTCACAGCATGTGCGGGTGTATGTGTGTGTTTGTGTGAGTGTGTGTGTGAGTGGGTGAGAGAGAAAGACAGAGAGAGAGAGAGAGAGAGAGAGAGAGACTTTCAGGACCCCCCCATAATAGCAGGTGTCAAAGTGCCACAAACCACAGTCTGGACCAAATGTCCAAAATTACAGGAAGTTGAATAAGGCTATTGTAAGCACCCAAGAAGAAAAGGAAGTGGTGTCATGCCAAAATCTGACCCCCCTTGGAAAGCAGGCATGTCAAACAGCAGTGTAAGATCAACAAATTATACTGTTGATTACTGTATCTACTGTAACTGTAGATTAACCCTTATTTATAAACGGAAACACTCGCACTTGCACCAGCAAAGGAATCAAATTTTGGCAGAGAGGCATAATTTAGCACAACACCTTTGAAAGGCAACTCGACATATAACTTATATCATGTCACGGTCTTGTGCATGCCTTTCTACAAACCAATCAATCAGGGTAAAGTATAGTGAAACTCCGCCTATATAGGTAATGATGACAGGAAGTTCTTTAAAGATGTTCTTTCACCAACTCTACTCTTCTAGAATGTTGGCTTAACACTATATGTTGAGGCATTGCTATCAGAATCTGATTGAATTCAACCTCACTTTTAAGTGTCAGGTATTGGATGGAGCTTCACAGCTTCGTACAAAGTGACATTATACCCTCCCTATACTGTATATTCCCAAACATACAGCTCTAAAAAAATAAGTGACCACTTAAAAATATGAGTTTCTTTTTTTTTTTACCAAATTGAAAACCTCTGGAATATAATAAAGAGAAAAATGGATGATCACAACCATCCAACCAAACTGAACTGGTTGAATTTTTGCACCAGGAGTGGTATAAAGTTATCCAAAAGCAGTGTGTAAGACTGGTGGAGGAGAACATGCCAAGATACATGAAAACTGTGATTAAAAAACAGGGTTATTCCACCAAATACTGATTTCTGAACTCTTGTATTCTTTGCATTAGTTGAGTACTGAAAGTTCTGCATCGTTTTTGTTATTTCAGCCATTTCAACTTTTCTGCAAGTAAATGCTCTAAAAGACAATATTTTTATTTTGAATTTGGGAGAAATGTTGTCCATAGTTTATAGACTAAAACAACAATGTTCATTTTATTCAAACATATACCTATTTTTTCCCAGAGCTGTATACACTATATCAGAACAAAGTTAATAGGACATTAGCTCATTTATTGCTTTTATCCGCCATAATTAAGGGTATTTAAATATTTTATCCTGCTTTTATTGGAATAACTGTCTCTCCTGTCCAGGAAAGACTTTCTACTAAACTGTGAAGCAAAGATTTGAGGAGTTAGTGACATCAGAATTCTGGATGATCACCACCCCTGTTCTTCATCCCCAACTCATCCAAAAAGTATTAGATGGAGTCGGAACATTAATGGAGTGGGTGGAGTAAGAACACAAGAGAAGGAGAGAAAGAGAGAGAGACAGAGGGGGGAGAGATTTGGAAAGAGAGAGAGAAATTAAAAGAGAAAGAAAAAGAGAAACAGACAAACTGGAAACAAAAAAGACATGGGAATGTGGAATGACAGAGAGAAAGAGAGAGAGAAAATAGATGTAGAGAGAAAACCATAGATAGACAGAGAAAGAATACGTTAGAGAAAAAGAGAGAAAGAGACAGAGAGTGAAAGAGGGAGAAAGAGTTAGAGAGAGCTTCATTGGGCGCTGTTCCAAGCGATGAATACTTGAAGGCGATAAATTATAGATAGTAGAAAAAAGTATCATTTATAATAAAAAGTGGTCATTTGTCTTCTGCAGCCGTAACAGCGCCGGTTCTTCTCCGCTCTGAGTGATTAGCGGTCAGTAAAGAGAATATTCAGAACTGGCCAGTGGAACGCTTTTCATCATAAGCTTAAAAAATAATGTCCGCTGCTCCACTAAAGCGGAATGATCCGTCCTGTTCTGGGGAAGGGAAGCGTGTTCTAAATTAAACCGGACCCGCTTCAGTTCTGTCTGCATTTCCACTGCAGTCAAATCCCTCACCTCCTCAATGAAGATGGAGTGCTTCATTTCGGATCGGCCTCCGGATCCATCTCCACCTGGCCTGCTGTTACACCACCCAGCTTTCCTCCAAACCTACGTCTTTCTTCTGGACTATTTCAGAACTTTTGACTGGTTATACTATTTTAAAATTACTGAGAAACACTATCTATGAATTCTGTATTTATTATGCATTATACCGCACAAATAATACCTTATAATAAGCTTGTTTAATAACTAAAAATTAACTAATAACTAAAAAAAAAGTCCTTACAGTGACATGCGTGGTGCACTCTAAAGATGTGAATTAAAAAAGAGAAAGAATTCTCTTGTGAATAGGAAGTATACTTAAGATCATTAAAAGTATGTTGTTCAAATTAGGTGAAGAATACTAAAAGTACATTTTCAACATAAAATATGTGTAAAATCTGTATGAAAAAAAGCACTCAAAAGCACAATTTAATTATTTTATGTTGTATTTAAATATTGTTTAATTTCAACTAAAATATACTTAAGTTGCCATACGTTGTTCCAAAATAGTACATTTAGTATGTACTTAAGTACATAATTTTTTCATTTCAAAAGTATGTAATTTTGAAAAATATATACTTAATACACTTTTCTTTTACAAGGAATTCTATTATGCTTTATAATATCTGTTTATGAAGACAATTAATCTCTCTCTCTCTCTCTCTCTCTCTCTCTCTCTCTCTCTTTGTCAGTTCTTTTCCTCATTTTGTCTCTAATTCTCTCTGTTTGTATTTCTCTCTGTTTTTGCATTATTTCCCTCAATTTTTCTTTTTTTATATCAATTTATTGCCCTTATTTCCTCTCTCTCTCTTCCTTTTGGTCAATTAACTCTCTGTTCTGTCTTTGCTTTGTCTCTCTCTCCATTTTTCTTGTTTCTATCTCTCTTTGCCTTCGTATTTCTTTCTCTCTATTTTTTTCATGATTGTCCCTCTTTTCTTGATCTTGTGTCATTTATCTTGTAAAAGGTTTTGTTCTCTTTAACTTTAACTCTCTTTTTGTTTGTTTTTTACCTCTCTTTTCTATCTTCTCTCCTCACCTTGTTCTCTCTTTTACTCTATTTTTTTTTCTGGATTTTGCATCTTAATCTCTTTCTTTCACCGTCACTTTCTCTTTTTCTTTCTCTCGTTCTTGCTTTATTTCACTTCATTTACTCTTTACTTTCCTCTCTCTCTTTCTGTCTATCAATTATTTCTGTATTTCATTCTCTCTGTTCTGTCTTTGCTTTATGTCTCTGCGTTTTCCTTGTTTCTATCTCTATTAACTTTTCTACCTCCCTCTCTCTCTCTTTCTCTATTTTTTATTGATTGTATGTATTTTTTGTAATTCATCTCTTAAATGTTTTTTTCTGCCTCTTTAACTTTTTCTGTCTGCATCTTTCTGCCTCATCTTTTCTCTCTTTTTTCCCCAACTTGTCCTCTCTCAATCATTTTTTTTGTATCTCAATCTCTGTTTCTTACCTTCACTTTTTTCTTTCTCTTATTCTTGCTTTATTTCACTTCATTTACTATTTACCTTCTCCTCTCTATCTCACTCTCTCTCTCTATCTCTTTATCTCTCTTTCTCTCTATCAATTACAGTTTTTCTGGATTGTTTACACACAATTTCTGAAACTTGAAACACAATGACCACAACATGTAACTTACGCACCAACCCCTTGAACCCCTTGATCTCTATCTCTTTCATTTTAACTGTATTTTTGTTTTTACCTCTCTTTACTCTGTTCTGTCCTCACCTTCTTCTCTCTCTCATTCCATTTTTTTCTGCATTTTATATCTTAATCTGTGTCTCTTATTGTCTCTTATTTTCTCTTAGTTGCTTTACTTCACTCCATTTACTCTTTACCTCTCTCTCTCTCTCTGTCTCTCTGTCTCTCTCTCTTTTTTAAGCTTATGGTCTTTGTTTGGTCAGTAAATGGAGATTGAATAAGGGGTGAGGGATTGGTTGGTGTGGTGATGTTAGAGAGGAACATGTTTATAAAGGTTGCTGACCTGCAGTTCCCGGGTTCACTGAGGGCCTGTCGCTAAAGAAGAAATTAATGTTTGCTTATAATAATAAATATATTTATATATATATATATATATATATATATATATATATTTTTTTTTTTTTTTTTTTTTTTTTTTTTTTTTTCTGTGCAGACGCCGTGTGCTGTACGATAGGTGCAGAGACCGGCTGTTTATTTATGTGTTATTTGGCAGAGTTGCTGAATAGAGACTGGGCTGAATAGAAAACACTGAAGAGGCACTCTCAAAAGTCTCTCTCTTTCTCTCTCTCTCTCTCTCTCACTCTTTTTCTCTCTTTCTGTTTTGCTTTTTAGTCCACTCTCGCTCGTCTCTCAGCAGAGAGGCTTCGTCTCCTTCACTCTGAGAGCTTCACTAATCCTCCCCACAGCACCAGCAGGATGCGGCAGCGTCATGTTTTTTGAATGACAAATGTGCATGTAAATGACTTTGGCCACAACTGCTCAGCTAGTGACTTGGGTTTGACCTCAGGTTTTGTTTCAAGGACAGTAGAGTGAACCCTAAACACATGACCATAAATCTGGAAGGGGGTGTGTCTGTGTGTACCAATGACTGCATGGTTTGCACAACATACTGTATCTCAAAAGTGAAGCAAACACAGGTCTAGTGCCTCTGATGGCTGGTTGAAGTATGACGTGTAGCTTTCCCCTTCCCTGTATTTTAGCCTTTCAGATTTCATTTTCCAACAGTTTTTTTATTTTCTTCTTTAAATTGTCCTTTCCATCCCCAGTGCCCCAACAAACCCAAGAGTTGTCTTTCCCTGTGCTAAGACTGCCATATTTCTAAACCCCTATTCTGTTCATTCATAAGAATGCAGAAATCTTTAGTTGTTACATATTAGTTAGTGTTATTAGTGTTAGATGCACTGGGCTTGGTAGTGTGTATACTCTTGTCCAGTGTTTGCCAAAAAAATTAAATTAAATTAAATAAAACAGCTCAGGGTTTAACTGGACCATAGCAGCTTTTCGTCTCAGTAGTAAACAGAGCTAATAAAATATGGTGATAAAATACATTAAATTTACCTTTACTGTTGGGAAATTAAACTTACTGGACAATCTTGGGGAACTGGGGGTTTCCAGTAGAAAGGTCTACTGCTCTACTTCTGCTCCTTTAAAGTGCACTGTAAACTCAATTTAGACAAACTAAGGCATGTTTGAGTGTGGCTGTTATGAAATCGGTTAAAAGATGTTGGATGAAAAACAAGTTATGAAATTGGACTCATATAGAATCATAAGAAATCACATTGTTTTAAGAATGTTAGAAATGTTTAGGGAGAAAAACATAAAAGTATTTCAAACATTAAATCATTATTTCTTGGCCCAAAGTAATAATAATAGACAGTATAATACAAATTATTATTCTTAGCCAAAATGACAAGTGCCATAAAGATATATAGTATTTTTGACCCACTTAAGGAAGATTGTAGGTTTCAGTCCCTCCTACATCTAAGGGTTAATCAAAATTAATCTCATTCACAATTTTTTGGGATTTTAGTTGAGGAGCAAATGAAGGAATAACTGGCATATACTACTTAAAAGCTCCCTGTAATGATTGTGGTGAAGATACTGTAAGAACTTTAGACTGTTTTTATAGTTTGATGTACCTTAATCGGCTAAAACTCAATGAAGGCAGAGTACGGCGGCTTGGTCTTTAAGAAGAGGGTGGACCTTTCTGACTTAATTTCTATTTTTAAAGAGGAGGGAATGGAACCATAGCGTCATTGTTGTGTTCATATCACCGCTGTCCAATGAAAAACAAGTATCTCCAAAACAGCAACTTTACAGGAGAGAGAAGAAAACTTCAAAACTTTAAATGGAAGTCAGAGTAAAAATTTTAGGTACTTTTGAAGTACTTTAGGTCGTTTTGAAGTATTTTTTATTGGTCTGTTCACCAAAAAAATTGGCACAATGTAAGGGACAGTTTCTGTGTTCAAATTCTGTGATACTTGTTTTTCATTGAACAGCGACAATATAAGGAGGTCAGTCAGGAAAATTTTGGAGTCTACATAACATATAGACTCCATATATCTGGGAGGGTTTATTGATATGTACATTTCATTAGCCACTTTTGCAACCAGATTTGCCAATAATGCCATGCTAATCCATGCCACCACAAGTTCTGTACCATTATGAGGCACATACCATCATTAATAGAGTGTCTATGAGCAGTAACAATCACATGGTGCTAAATGTGCCACCACGAGGCATTAAAGTCTGTAACTAGGAGCGTATTTTGATATGTAGCTACATGTCATTAGCCACACTATTGACACCAGACTGGTCAATAATGCTATACTGATCCATGCCACTGCCAGTTCCGTAGCACTATGAGGCACATAGCACCATTAATAGAGTGTGTATGAGCAGTAACAATCACATAGTGCTGAATATGCCAAGACAAGGCATTAACACCTGTGAATGGGAGGGAGGGTATATTGCTATGTAGCTACATGTTATTAGCCACACTATTGACACCAGATTGGTCAATAATGAATACTAATCCATGCCATCACCAGTTTTGTACCACTATGAGGCATAAAACACTTTTTATTCCAATGCCAACCAAGACAAATATAGGAATTTTTTTCTTCGACCGCTCAACAAGCCGAAAGCTGAAAATATGGCGTATGGAAATATCTTTTCGTCTTTACTGTTTGAACTGAAATGTTTGCTGATTCAGGGTCATAAAGTGGCCACCAGCCTGCAGTGCTAAGAGCGACTCAGCCTCTGACAGCTTCCTCCATTTCCCTCTCTCATAACCTCGCCGACTCTAATTCAGACTGGCGTGTGTGAACCGACCATATGTAATACTAACTCCACAGTTTCAGCTTCAATTAGCCCAATGTCTTTCTCTCTTTCCCTCTCTCTCCGTCTCTCTCTCCCTCTCTCTCTCTCTCTTTGTCTCACACACACACACACACACGCACTAACTCCGGCGAGCTGCTCGGACACATTCCCATCAAAAAATTGCGACACAGCTCAAGCAACGCATTGCTTAATTGCATCAAATCCAAGCTGACCAGAAAGTGCACACTTCGGGGAGGTGGGGGGTGTTGGAGTGTGTGAAGCAATCTGTGTGACGGGGGTCTGTGAGGTTGCACTGAAGTGTATGATTGCTTCAGAATCAGGTAGGGTGTGTTAAAGAGTGTGTTTAGGCGGAGTGTGTAGGGTAGGGAGCTTTGACATGTATATACAGTACAGCTCTGGAAAAAAAAGAGACCACTGAAAAATGATGAGTTTCTTTGATTTTACCAAATTGAAAACCTCTGAAATAAAATCAAGAGGAAGATGGATGATCACAAGCCATCAAACCAAGCTGAACTGCTTGAATTTTTGCACCAGGAGTGAGTGACATAAAGTTATCCAAAAGCAGTGTGTAAGACTGGTGGGAGAAAACATGCCAAGATGCATGAAAACTGTGATTTAAAAACCAGGGTCATTCCACCAAATATTGATTTCTGAATTGTATATAAGAGGTCTTGGGGTACATGCTGAAATGTGTGTAAGTAGGCCAGTGAGGGTGCATACTGTACACTTAGGCCCAATCCCATTTCACCCCTTGGCCCTACCACTTACCCCTACCCCTTGTTTCCGAGTGTATTCTTTCCCCTTGGAACAGAAAATCCTCCACCCTAAGAATTGGGACAACCTTTCTGGGACCCGATATGTCATCAGAGGTGCTAATGTTTAGTAGCCCAGCTACTGGTTAACTAGTAGCATTGTATGTCTTCAGAATGGGAGGATATGGTGTAGAAAATAATTATTATGGTCCATTCCTTGATTCCTCTATAATGGGGAGCTGAAATTAGCTTTGATTAGCTTTTATTTTATTTTATTTTATTTAATTTTCTCGTTCCGCCTTAAATGCTGCAGCCCCTGCCATTTGTTGCACCATAAAGGCTGGAAAAGTAAAGTTAGCTAGCTAGCTGGCTACTGAGACAAACTACTTGCAATCATTTTTATGCTTGTTATGAAGAATTTGCTCATAAAACACTGAAACTCCACATTAAACTATGGTGATACAGTGCTTAATGTCACTTTTAATGAGAAAAAATACTTACATTGACTAAGTATCTCAAAATAATGAGATAGTATCTTGAAATAATGACCTACTCTATCAAAATAATGAGATAGTATCTCGGAATAATGACTTAGTATCTCAAAATATTAAGATAGTATGTCAAAATAATGACTTCCTGTCTTAAAATAATGATTTAATACCTCAAAATAATGACTTAGTACCTCAAAATAATGAGATACTATCTGAAAATAATGACTTATTATGTCAACATACTTAGACAGCAATTTACTTAATGTAGAAGCTTCATAAGATGAATTATACATTAGGAACCTCCACAACGTCTTACATACTGGTACGCCTGGTGTGTTGCATGTATTACACATGCATTACACATGCATTACACATGACAAATGTATATGTAGCTTCATAAATAAGAGATATTCCCCTATCAATCTAAAATTGTAGTTATTTGTTATTCCTGGTAACTTCTAAATATCATAGCAACAATTATTTTTTGCCATTAGTTCTTTCACAATGAGTGTATTAGGGGTCTGAAAGAGTGGGTTTGATTCTACTGTATGTAAGGGGTCTAGGAGGGGGTGTGTGGGCGGTGTGGAGGGGAGCTATGTGGGGGTCTTTGAGGGTTGTGTTGGAGAGTGTGTATATACTGTAGTTTGTATGTGATTGCGATTTAAATTGTGTGTGAGTTTGTGTTAGGTGATCTGGGTAGTTGGTGTTGTGTTGTGTGGTGTGTGTGTGTGTGTTAGAGTGTGTATGAGCAGTGACACTCACATTGTGCTGAATGTGCCACCGCGGGGCATTAACGCCTGTGACAGATGACACAGTGGTGAGTGATTTGACAGTGGGTTTAGTGAGCAGCCAGGTGGCACCGTGTGGTTTGTGTGTGTGTGTGTGTGTGTGTGTGTGTGTGTCAGGCTGTCAATACAATCTGAATGGAAATGCTTGTTAAGGCTCTGAACGTCATTGCAGTGGCAGCTCTGGCACAGTGGGGTGGCACAGAGCCCATCTGAGTGTGAAATGGACCTTTTTCATAGAGAGTGAGACACTTCAAACAACT
Organism: Astyanax mexicanus; assembly: GCF_023375975.1. Lineage (NCBI taxonomy): Eukaryota > Metazoa > Chordata > Actinopteri > Characiformes > Acestrorhamphidae > Astyanax > Astyanax mexicanus. The sequence goes on from NC_064417.1 coordinate 30,724,081, forward strand.
ACAAACTACCACAAAACACCTACAGCACAACTACAGACTGATATTGTAGCCTGTTATCAGTGTAGAAAGACATTTCCAGTTATTTCCAGGAGAAGGACATAAACCTTTATATCAATTTCAATGAAAGCCAATGTAAAATGATTTTATTCCATGTATTTTTGGAACATTTCTATTGATCTATTCATTAAAAAAAATCTGAAGAAAAAAAACAAATAGAGATACAAAATCTCTTACAGCTCTGGACAAAAATTGATGAAAAAAAATATGTTTTTCTTTGATTTTACAGAATTAAAAACCTCTGGAATATAATCAAGAGGAAGATGGATGATCACAAGCCATCAAACCAAGTTGAACTGCTTGAATTTTTGCACCAGGTGGCATAATGTTATCCAAAAGCAGTGTGTAAGACTGGTGGAGGAGAACATGCCAAGATGCATAAAAAAACTGTGATTAAAGTCCAAGGCTATTCCACCAAATATTGATTTCTGAACTCTTAAAACTTTATGAATATGAACTTGTTTGTCTTTGCATTATTTGAGGTCTGAAATCTTTTTTTGCATCATTTTTGACATTTCAGCCATTTCTCATTTTCTGCAAATAAATGCTCTAAATGACAATTTTATTTTTATTTGGATTCATGAGACATGTTGTTCATAGTTTTAAGAGTATAAAACAAGAGACCACTTCAGTTTCTGAATCCGTTTCTCTGATTTTGCTCTTTATAGGTATATGTTTGAGTAAAACAAACTTTGGTGTTTCATTCTATAAACTAAAGACAACATTTCTTCCAAATTCCAACTAAAAATATCGTCACTTAGAGAATTTATTTGCAGAAAATACCAAAGAAATGGCTGAAATAACAAAAATAGATGCATAGATAGAGCTTTTAGACCTCAAATAATGAAAAAAAAAAAGTTCATATTCATAAAATTTTAAGAGTTTAAAAATCAATATTTGGTGGAATAACCCTGGTTTTTAATCACAGTTTTCATTGTGCATCTTGGCGTATTGTCCTCCTCCACCAGTCTTACACACTGCTTTGCTTTTGGATAACTGTATGCTTTCACTCCTGGTGCAAAAATTCAAGCAGTTCAGCTTGGTTTGATGGCTTGTGATAATCAATCTTCCTCTTGATTATATTCCAGAGGTTTTCAATTTTGTGAAATCAAAGAAACTCATCATTTTAAATTGTCTCTTAGTGTGTAAGCAAGAAAAAAAAAAATAGCACAAGACATACACACCAGTTTGTGTGTGTGTGTGTGAGTGTGTGTGAGCGCTATGTGGTGGTTAGAGTTCAGCACATAAACAAAGTAAACAGCACTTCGTTTTTAACTACTCTTATTTGAATAGCTATAAAGGCTTTAACGAGTGTCTTTATTCAGCTTTGACGACTGCAGGTTCAAATTCCTCCGGATTCCCCTGCCTTGCCGGTCTCTAACATCGCCACCGTTTACAGCTGAACCACCGCGGCGTGTCACCATCTCCACCCTGCCCTCCCGCTCGGCCACCGGCAACTGTCCATCACCCGGATTTTAGAAGTCTGAACACCTCAAGGACACAATCTGCTGCTGCTGCTGCTGCTGCTGCAGCAGTGTGCGGTGTGTTAACGGGTGTGTGGTTTGTGTCGGTGTGTGTGTGCGGGCGGGGAGAAAATGGGTCTCTCATCGCTGTTTGGTGGAGAGAAAACAGTGTTTTAATCGCGGGCTCATTCCCATTAGGGAGCTGACAGGATTCATAACAGTTTAGCGTGTGGCCCTGGGGCCTGCGGGGCCTGATGCCTCCTAAATTGGCTCTTTTGTTGGACGTGTATTAAACGGGACGGCTGACCTTGGCTCCGCCCGCCGGAAATAGCAGAGAGAGACACGGCCTTTGTGTTTGTGATCTGGCCCCAAGGTGCTGCACCAATCACACTGTCAGAGCCAGGACTCGTCAAAGGAGAGATGCCTTACACACACACACACACTGATACACACACACACACAGATACACACACACACACACACACACACACACACACTGTGATACACACATACTGACACACACATCCACCTACATATACATATATATGACCAAAGGTCATTCTAGAAGTGCAGGTGCATTTTACATTAAATAATTATATGAATATGAATATAATTCAAGATTCAAAGAGTTTATTGTCAGATAAAAGATAAAAGTAAAAAAAAAAATACAATGAAGAAAGAAATAAACTTACTTATTACAAATATTAAATTGGTGTTAAATTTACATCCAGGATGGAAATAAATACATGAAAACAGTATAACATGTGTTATGGATATTATTTACAAGTAAGTTCATGTTATCTACAGCAGTGGAATATGAAAAAGTGCAAGTTCAGTAGTGCAATTATAACATTTTTGCACCAGACTTCATTAACTATCAGTGAATTCTGGTGTTCATCATTGTGTTTTATTGTGTTACCTGCACTAGCTCCATTACACATACTAAAAAAGACTCTATTTTTATACTTTATTTTATTATTTTAACTGTATTTTTGTATCTGTATCATATTATCTTATCCTTTTTTTGTAACGCCTGTGTACTGTGTATACCTGCTGCTATCTATCGATCTGTCCATTCGTCCGTCCAGGGAGTAGGGAGTTAAGGATGAGTTGGGGATGAAGTGGGGAGTTGGGGATGAGTTGGGGGTTAGGGATAAAGTGGGGAGTTGGGGTTGATGTTGGGATTTGGGAATGAGTTGGGGAGTTCGGAGTGAGGTGAAGAGTTAGAGATGAGTTGGGATGTGGTGGGGAGTTGGGGATGAAGTGAAAAGCTGGGGATGAGGTGGGGGTTGGGGATAAAGTGAGAAGTTGGGGATGAGGAAGGGAGTTGAGGATGAGTTGGGGATGAAGTGGGAAGATGGGGATGAGATGGGAATGACTTTGGGAGTTGGGGATGAAATGGGGGTTGGGGAAAAAGTGGGGAGTTGGGGGTGAGGTTGGGATTTGGGGATGAGTTGGGGAGTTCGGAGTGAGGTGGAGAGTTATGTATCATATTATCTTATCCTTTTTTGTAACTTTTGTAACCTTTTTGTATGTCTTATAAATACATAATTAAGCTTGCTTTATATTAGTGTCTTATTTTATAACAGTGTAATTACTGCTGAACTACACATTGGTACATATGTATAACAGTTGTACATGTAATGTAATCATATGTGTAGGGTAAGTGTACTTCAATGTTTCACTGTGTGTAAATTTTCAAGTGTAATAGTGTGTGTGGAACAAGTTGTGTACACATTTCAATTTCTCCAACAGCTGTTATTTCATATGCAATTAAGGCCATGTTTGAATTTTGAATACAAAAAATCATTGTTTAGATTTAATTTGTTCATATGTACTTCACCAGTGGTTGCAACGTTAATACATAGATTGTTAGGGCGCAGAGTGGTAGAGCGGGCTAAGCGCTGCCACTATGATTGTAAGATTGCTGGTTCGAATCCTGGTCATGCAGCTTGCCATCAACTGCCGTAGCCCTGAGAGAGCACAATTTGCCTTGCTCTCTTTCTGGGTGGGTAGATGGTGCTCTTTCCCCTCATCAGCACAGATCAGCACAAGGCATCTGTGAGCTGATGTATATGAACCAAGTCACTGCGCTTTTCTCCGAACACGCTGGCTACTCAACATTAACAGCGGTTTGAAAAGAGGTGGTGGCTGTTGGCAGTCTGTCGTAGGAGGCAAAACCCCCTTCTTCACCCTCCTTGTGTTGTTTTCCCATCACTTGTGATTGGAATAAACAGCTGGCTAGCAGCTGGATGGGTGGGACAATTGGCTTAACTAAATTGAGGAGAATAAAATAAATAAATACATGTATTGTTAATGTGCAACAAGTTACTACACAGAGAAACTAATTATAAAGTGGTACCCATAAACCCTGCGTCCTGCGCCCAGTGATGTCACTTCCTTTAACACTTTAACACAGTGAGCTCCCTTAGAAGAATGAAAGCTGGAATAAAGCTAACGATGAAGCTCTCAAGATTAAAACATCTGATTTTAGGTTTGTTGTTGAGGCTTCACTGGCTTTGTATACAATTATGACAACAAAAAAAAAACACAAAACAAACTAAAATACAAACACTTGCATGCATAAACGATTCTTTGTCTGAATAAATGTTTTCTTAGGTATAGCTTTTTAGGGCCGTTTTAAACCTTTTTCGACAAATACATTAATTCAGCTACCATGCCTAATGCCATATGTGAGTTAGAGAGGTATAAAACGCCTTGCCTCAACTGGGCTCTGGAGCAGTAAAAGTGGGTTTTCTGGAATGATGGAGCTCTACCCAGTACTTTGTGAATGAGATGTGGAAGTGTGGGTGAGGTGGAGTGATCATCTAATATGGTGGCTACTCTTGTTGCACAAACCAGTCAGGTCATCACAGCAATGCTCACATATTTTGTATAAATCTAAATGTGGAATCTAATGCAGAATAAACTCCTTTTAATACCTTTGATGTTAGAACACTTTCTCTATATTAAGTGGCACCAATGGGTTGTGCTGTTGTTACAAGACAAAAAAGTTTGCAGTCGTTTTCAGTGGTAAAATGTAATATTTTATAACTGGTTTGGCTGGGAATTCAATAAAATCCCATTAACATATCTGCCATATTTTCAGTCCACCTACCAATCAATCAGTCAATCTGAACATGCACTTAATCTCCAATACAACATTTAAAAGGAGCTCCAGCCTCCAGCCAAGCTACAGAAACAAAAAACAGATACAATGTGATTAAGCTGAGCTCTGAGTGTTGATGTGAGGTTTTTGGACCATCGCCTGAACTAGACAGTGTGTGTTTGGAGGGAGAGCCGCTGATAACCATCATCCGAATGTGGTTAACGCTCTCCCACTGCAAACGCTCCTTATGGAGCCGGAATACAAATCTCTGCGCTATAGAATCCAATCCCTCAGCTCCACACACACTAAATCCATCATTTTCCATCAGGGAGGAGAGAAAAAAACACAGCAGGTGAAGTGTGTGTGTGTGTCTGTGTGTGTGTGAGCTCCATGCTTAAGCTAAACCTTGAAGGACATGCGCAGAATACCGGCTACTTAAATCAATCTGCAACTCCCAAAATATCATTTCCTGCATTAGGAGCTTCAGGAAGCAGAGAGTCGAATGAGGAAAGTGCCTCATTTTGTTCCATTTAGCATCAAACATACACACACATCCACACACACACACACACACACACGTGCATATATGCAATACATCCAAAAGTCTGTGGACAACCCTTCTAGAAATAAGGAATGCATTCACACAAGCAGCTTGTCTCATCCATGTATTCCCAATGTAATAGGACTCTCCAGAGCAGAAATTATGTATGACCATACTGGGAGCATTCCTAATGCCAGGTGTGGGCTAAGGGGTATAAAACCTCCAGCATTGAGCTGTGGAGCAGTGGGTGGAAATGTTAAACCTGATGGGATGATGAAGCTCCATCCCATACTTTTAAATGTTTGGGGAGGATATGGGGATGAGGTAGGGAGTTGGGGATGAGGTGGGGAGTTGGAGATGAGGTGGGGAGTTAGGGATGAGATGGGGAGTTGGGGGTGAGGTGGGGAGTTGGAGATGAGGTGGGGAGTTAGGGATGAGATGGTAGGTTGGAAATTAGGTGGAGAGTTGGGGAGGATATGGGGATGAGGTAGGGAGTTGGGGTGAGGTGGGGAGTTGGGGATGAGGTAGGGAGTTGGGGATGAGGTGGGGGTGAGGTGGGGAGTTGGGGATGAGGTAGGGAGTTGGGGATGAGTTGGGGGTGAGGTGGGGAGTTGGAGATGAGGTGGAGAGTTGGGGATGAGATGGTAGGTTGGAAATGAGGTGGAGAGTTGGGGATGAGATGGTAGGTTGGAAATGAGGTGGAGAGTTTGGGAGGATATAGGGATGAGGTAAGGAGTTGAGGGTGAGGTGGGGAGTTGGGGATGAGGTAGGGAGTTGGGGATGAGGTGGGGTGTTGGCGATGAGTTAGGGAGTTAGAGATGAGGTGGAGAGTTGGGGATGAGGTGGGGATGAGGTGGGAAGTTGGGAATGAGTTGGTAGGTTGGAATAGAGGTGGAGAGTTGGGGAGGATATGGGGATGAGGTAGGGAGTTGGGGAAGAGTTGGGGAGTTGGGGATGAGATGGTAGGTTGGAAAGTAGGTGGAGAGTTGGGGAGGATATGTGAATGAGGTAGGGAGTTGGGGATGAGGTGGGAAGGTGGGGATGAGGTGGGGAGTTGGGGATGAGGTGGGGAGTTGGGGAAGAGTTGGGGAGTTGGGGATGAGATGGTAGGTTGGAAAGTAGGTGGAGAGTTGGGGAGGATATGTGAATGAGGTAGGGAGTTGGGGATGAGGTGGGAAGGTGGGGATGAGGTGGGGAGTTGGGGATGAGGTGGGGAGTTGGGGATGAGTTAGGGATGAGATAAGGAGTTGGGGATGAGGTGGGGAGTTGGGGATAAGTTAGGAATGAGGTAGGGAGTTGGGGATGAAGTAGGGAGTTGGGGGCGAGGTAGGGAATTGGGGATGAGGTAGGGAGCTGGAGATGAGGTGGGGGTTGGGGATGAGGCCTAAGCAGCAACAAATAATCCTCTAAAGTATTTCCCAAATAGTCACTGTCATTCTGTGAAAAATGCTTCTGTTTAACAATCACCTTTAGCTCTCTTTCTCTCTCCCCCTCTCTCTCTCTCTCTCTCTCTCTTATTCTACTTAACTCTCGATCATTCGCTGCTGCTCCCTTGCCAGGAAAAGTTTCTATCCCGGCCAAAAATGAGGGGAAAAGCAGCAGTACAGGAGTCTGCGTACATAGAGAAGGTTAAAGGAGATAAAGAGGAGAGAGAGGAAGAGAGAGAGAGAGCTTTAGATGATCCAGGGCTCGGATGGCAGGGTAATACACTTTCCCTCTGATAGTTGCATTAGAGGCTGCGTGGGCCAAATGACTTTCTCTCCCAGCTAATTGTTTGGATACATCATTGTCCCTTGACCAGAGTCCAATAGAGAGAAAGAGAGAGAGAGAGAGAGAGAGAGAGAGATACTGGTAGGTTTACTGCATGTATGGTATTGTCTAATAATCATTATTGTGCTTTCTTTAAAGCAATATTTAACCAGGTTCATGCTGGTTATCCATCAGCAGCCGGAGTCAGAGCGAGAACATTTCTCCTTGTTCTTTTTGTGAGGGTAGGTAGTGCTCTCTCTCTTCCTTTCAGTCTCACTCTTAGCCGATGGATCAGAGCTTGGGATCCTGTAATAACAGTTATGTAAGTGGCCTCACAAATTGGATTGAAAACGGTGCAAATGAAAAGCAAAAAATAAATCAGTTTATTAAAAATACACACCACATTTACTGGTGCACGGTTGCATGGTTGACAGTCTACAGTACAGAAACGACTGTCTTTGACAGAGGAACAGTGAGTCACATTTATTTTTAATAGTTTGTTCAATTATCTATTATACATTGTTACGGTTCATCACACTCTGTTGTGCTGTCTTGTTGTTTTATTAAAGGAAAAGCCACTCTTTTATGCATACTACATTAATAAACATCATCCTTTATCGTTTTGTATTTATTTCCATATCATTACTTAAACATGTACCCTGGGGTGCAATCACTAATATAGCTTGGAGGACAGTCATAATCTGTATGCCTCATTTTCACAGTTCTATAACAGTGCTGTTATAGATACACTATAATAGATACACTGTTACAAGCATGCTGAAACACTTACGTACATGCTGTAAAATATATACTTACATTTGCTTGTATGTAACATGTTTACATCAGCGGAGCTGTAACAACATGACTGCAACACTGTGTATAATGATAATGTAGAGTATGTATACATACAGTACATTTCGTTACAGACACAATGTGACAGTGTTTCAGACAGTATTATATAAACTGTTACAGGAATGCTGTTGTTAACATTTTGCACACTGTAACTGTCTGTTATAGATATTTTTTCACATATAGTCTATTCCAAAGTTTCAAAGATCATCAAACGTTATGATGAAACTGGCTCTCATCAGGGCTGCCTCAGGAAAGAAAGACAAAGGGTTGTAAAGATGTTATACTCAACAAGAAATTAAGAATATCAATGAAAAGTTGCTTTATTTCAGTAGTTCAGTATAAAATGTGAAACTCTTATATTATATATGTATTACACTCAGAGTGATCTATTTTAAGCATTTATTTATTTTATTGTTAATGATTATGGTTTAAAGCTAATAAAACCCCCAAAAAAACAACACACAGTGACTTAGATTGGTAACTTTGTTAACACTTTTATAAATCAGGTCTCATTCATAATGCTTTATAACAATTGACATAAGCCTTTCTAACTATACATAAATGTTTATAATCTCAAAAATAAACCGTCATAACAGCACAGTATATAGCTTTATATCACAAAGCGATATAATGCATTATAATGTATTTGCATTTGCTGTTCTTAACATTTTTGTTGAGACCTGTTTCGTAAAGCTTAATAGATGGAAGTTAGAGGGAAGGCATCGCTGTGGATCCGTGTTTAATAAAGCATTCTGTGAATGAACTCAACATTTATTAAGTTTTATGAAACAGGTCTCACCAATAATGTTGAGAACAGCAAATACAAAAATATCATAATGCATTATATCGCTTTGTGATATAAAGCTTTATGCTGTGGTGTTATTCCATTTTATGTTTGAGATCATAAACATTTATGTATAGTTGGAAAGGCTTATGTGAAGTGTTATAAGGCATTATGAATGGTTTATGAAGCTTTATAAATGCATGCATAATGCTTTATAGATACCTGACTCATAGAAAGTGTTACCGTAACTTTAATCTGATTACTGTATTGGAAATAGTAATGTGTTAGATTATTCGTTTCTGAAAAAGAAAATGGTCAGATTAGAGTAACATGTTAATAAGTAATGTGTTGCGGATATCACTGGTCTCTGTAGTAATAACTCTGTAGTTACACATGAACAACTCATGTAACTAGTAATAACTAGTGTATGGATAAAGATGAAGTAAAAATGCTATGTCTAACTGACACAAATACATGTCAGTACATGTATACATGTAATTACAGAATGTAACTGTTATAAATGTTTACCAATATGTACTTTGCCAGTAGTTACACTGTTATTACATGGGTTGTTAATGTGTAACTATACAGTTAGTAGAGAAACTTATCACAAAGTGGGACCAGGTCTTGTCAATACCTAAAACATGGATTTGAAAACCATCACTCTGCACAATCACATAAAATCTAAAGCACATGATCGTTATTTGATATCTTCATGCTGAACATCTGAACATCTCCAAAACCAAGGAGATGTGCATAGACTTCAGGAGGTCCAGGCCCTTTGCTCAGCAGCCAATCTCCATCGAGGGGGTCGATGTGAAGGTGGTCAAGTCCTACAGATACCTTGGTGTGCACCTGGACGATAGGCTGGACTGGTCAGTGAACACTGACTGAGGAAGTACAGAGCAGACTGTATTTCCTCAGAAGGCTCAGGTCATTCAACATCTGCCAGAAACTCCTGCTGATGTTCTACCAGTCTGTGGTAGCCAGCGTCCTCTTTTACGCTGTAGTGTGTTGGGGAGGCAGCATCAGCAAGAGGGATGCTGGACGACTGGACAGGCTGGTGAGGAAAGCTGGTTCTGTGCTGGGACTAGAGCTGGAGTCCCTAACACCACTGGCGGAGAGGAGAGCCTTCAGCAAGCTGCTGAACATCATGGACAATGTTCACCATCCTCTGCACAGCACCATCACCAGGCAGAGAAGCTCATTCAGCAGCAGACTACTGTCCCAGTCCTGCTCCACAGACAGACTCCGAAAGTCTTTTGTCCCTCAGGCCATAAGACTGTTCAACTCATCTCCGCACAGCAAACTAAAGACTCTGTGACACTTTTTTATTCTGGTAACTCTGGCCACACCATGGACACACCCTCAGCTATGGACACACTCTCAGACTTGCTGATGCCTATAACACTATTTTTATAGTTCTACCCTATTTTTATAGTATCTATCTATCTATCTATCTATCTATCTATCTATCTATCTATCTATCTATCTATCTATCATTAATACATTATGCAGTGTTATTAGTGGCCTTACGTCACCTGAGCGTTTTTCATACGCGTCCCAGCAGGCCTCTTAAAATATTTGACTGCCACCTGTCAGTGCACGCGGTTGTGATGAGGCTGTGCTGACAAGAAAGGAGCTAAAAAACAGTGTGTTTGACAGCAGTGTCATCAAACCGTGGCACTGTTTACCTGATGTGAGAATGACAGCAGAGAGAGAAAGAGCTTTTGGTCTCTGATTCTGAAAGATACAAAAATATCAGAGATAAATACTTTGATAAGTTCAAAGAGATCGTCCTCTAATATCATGATAAAAAGCAAGAATAAAAATAAAATAAAAAAAAGTTATGAGAATGATGCTTTGTTTAGCTGATGTGTAAAAGAATGCCAGAGCTTGAGGGAAAATTGGTCGGCACATTAATGGCATGTTGCCAATGAATTCTAGTTAATTTTTTTATTAATACTATAAGTTGTCATGAATATGTTTATTATATTATATATTAACCTTTTTTAAGAACTTTGAAAGTATTTTCAAATGCAATCGCAAAGACTGTCAAAATAGTTTTGATGAAACTGGCTCTCATCAGGACCTCCCCAGGAAAGGAAGACCAAGAGTTAACAGCACCAAAGACAAGAGCCCAACTCAATGCTTCACAGAATATTGTTGTTTGTTTTACACTTTTAAGATTAATGCATGATTCCTTACATGTTCCTCATGTCCTCAAGATTAATTTATATAATAATAATAATAATTTGAATTGATTGAACTTAAATATATCAACACAGGCACACACACAGACATACATAGTTTTCTGAGACACACATGGATTTAGAATCGTTCTTCTGAAGCACACACACACACACACACACACACACTGCTCTGTTCTATATATTATATTTTTTTTCTGATGAAATTGAAATCTGTTCAGTGAAGCCCTCAGTTGAATATTTCATCACCCCTCTGATGCCCCGCACACAGAGCCACACGTTACGCCTCGGTTAAGACCAGGACTTCGGTTTGAACTCGGAGCTTGTGTGGATTTATGAGGTTTTGTACATTTTCAGGGCAGAATGTCCCTACACGGTGCACACATCAGGTAAAACAGGTAAACCAAAAAAACGTCCAAAAGTGTCTCTTTACAAAAGCAAAATCACATTTCATCTTTTTTACTCAGTGAATATTCAGGTTTTACTTTTGCTTCAGGCCATTTTGAAAATAAAAAGAAAGGGTTCTGAGTGGTCCAGCAGGCTAAGTGCTGCTACTGTGATTGATCGGGAGATCACTGGTTCGAATCCTGTTCATGTAGCTTGCCATCAGCTGCCGGAGCCCTGAGAGAGCACAATTGGCATTCTGGCTCTGTCTGGGTGGGCAGATGACACTCTTTTCCCTCATCACTACTAAAGGGTGATGTTGATCAGCACAAGGCGTCTGTGAGCTGATGTATTGGAACCTGAAGTAACTATGTATATATTGTACCAGTCAAGTTTGGACCCTCTTTACATTTATTTATTTTGTAACCAAAAAGGGTTAAAAAATAAACCAGAATAATGAAGGTTTGGTAAAGAACACGGAACATTATGACAAAACTGGCTCTCATTAGGACCACCCAAAAAATAAATAAAATAAAGACCAATACTTACCTCTGTTGTACAGTATTATACCATAAATTACACACACAATAAAAATAACAAGCATTTCCCATTATCATTCTGATGAGATAGTTGAGATCTTGTGAGATAGTACAAAGAACAAAACTCGGTTCAAGGTTTCTTGTAAATGCCACCAGTAGATGTGTTCAGTTCCATCAGTAGCTCCCCTACTGTAAATTAACGTTCTTAAAGGGGCTGTTAATGATTTTGAGGCAGTAAATTTTTTGTACAGGTTAGCAAATGTTTTCTTACAGTTCGTTAGTCTTTTTGCATGCTAAAAAAAACAAAACAACAAAAAACCCAAACTCAGTTTGAGTGGAGTTCATTGTTGTGCACAGGATGGGGAGAAGGAAAGATGGCAGTTGATGGATTTGATGGAGAGCTTACTTAAGAAATAGCCAAAAAGCTAAACAAAAAGCTTAATAAAATTTAAACAAAACATGTTAGATCAGGTGACACCGAGCACACATTATAATGGGCAGAGGCATACCCTCTGAACTTAGACAAACATGATAATGGATGAGGTTGTTGCTTGATAAGTAGGTAAACTTTGGTTATTTTTTATTATTTTCTTCAAAAAATAGCTCAATATTGTTTGATTGGTTAAACTATCATCAGTCATCATCCTTGATTATGTACAGAGCCTTTAAGAACTGATTTTGAGATGCTTTGAAGATGTTTTAATGAACACAGTGTTGTAAAATGAATTCTATATCCACATAATTATGTATTTTATTTATTTATTGAATAAATAAACTCTTACAGCTCAGATAAGCAATGCCTTCATTCTAATTTTACCCACATGTCCCTATAGCCTTTACAAAACACTGCGCAAATACGAAGCGTACACAGGTATGACCCTGTGTTCCTATATGTTTTTGTGTTTGTCTGTAAATAAATGTTGCACGTGGATGCTTTTAACCGCAGGAGACGTCAGGAGGTCAGTAGCAGGTGCCCCTGTGATGTTCTGACCTTCAGAAAGACTCTTAAGCAGATCCCAGGCTGCGGCACCCCGGGACCCAGCAGCAGCCTTGGAGAAGAACAGAGAATAAACACAGCTACAGAAATAGCAACCAGCACGCATTCAGAGACCATTAGCCTGCGCTGATCACAGTCAATCAGAGATCACAGAGACACAGAGAAAGAGTGTGTGAGTGTGGAGGGTGGGGAAGAGGGGGTAATGTGTGTGTGTGTGTGGTTGTGGTGAAGGTGATCTCTGCGATAAGGCTTGGGGCGAGGGTAATTATCCCATTTTAGGAGGCCTGGGGTCACACTAACTACATTTGTGATGTCATCAGCCTGCGGTAGCATGCTGCGCCCAATCTGACGCCAAATGCCAGTGGAGCCAGAAATAAGTCCAAAAGTATTCAGAACCCAGTTCTAATTAGTGGATTCTTCTACTTTGAGATGGGCATTTTAGTCCATACACCACCTCCCTAGGTCAGGTTATCCACTCACATGGCTTTTCCTACCATTGCTTTGCTGATGACACCCAGCAATACCCATCATTCTCTCCTGAAGATCACTCAATCTCTGCACGGATATCACAGTGTCTCTCTGACATATCCTCTTGGATGAAGGAACATCACCTTCAACTAAATCTCTCAAAGACTGAACTTCTGGTTATACCAGCAAAACCATCTTTTCAACACAACTTCTCTATAACCATCGACTCTCTCTCTCTCTCTCACCGACAAAGGTTGCTAGGAACCTGGGTGTTATGGTAGATGACCAGCTCTCCTTCACGCACCATGTGGCCTCAGTTGCTTGATCCTGCCGCTTCGTGCTTTATAACATCAGAAAAATTAGATCGTTTCTGACTCTCGCTATCTTTAAGAAACTCCCGAAGACAGAGCTCTTCAATGAGCACTTACTCTCTTAACACCTCTAACAAACTAACTACTTCTAACCTCATTTCCTTCTTCTCCTCCTTCACTCCTCTATCCCATTATTTCCCTTTGACCCCCTTTAGGCCCTATCTAAAGATGTTTTTTACCTTCTATTACTTTTGTACTTTGTACTATTGTAAGTCGCTCTGGACAAAAGGGTCTGCCAAATGTAATGTAATGTAATGTAATGTAGTCCAATGACAATGCCAACCATTGATTAGGGAGGTAAACATTAAAGACCACCAGCATTGGGCATTTGGTTCTCTGGAATGATGCCCAAACCATTGTTCTCATTTAAAATATGGGTTTCAGGTGGGCTAGATCTTCTCTGAGTGGGTTTGTAAATATGTTTTGGTTACACTTAATAATATATTTTATTAATATATCATTAACTAATGATTAATAACTATTATTGTTCACATTATAAGGAACAAATATTTTGCTACCACATTTGTAAATACAAATAAACACATTGGCAAAACTTGTCAGGTTTAAAGTTCTTATTACTAGTCATCTATTAACGTTAAAATTCTGATGAGCTAATGATTGTTAAAATGAATAAATATGGATATCAATGCTGATAACTAATTGCCACATGTGAACATTTTTAATATTCAATTTCTGATGAACTAATGCTTTGTTCACATTCATGTTTCATTAGTTAAAAGTATATTAATGAAAGTTATTATAAAGTGTTACCTATGTTTTAACTGAAACCTAGTTGCCTATTTGGACTTCCCAAAAGGGACCCATTGTTACAACCCAACGTAGTGTTATGTTGGTGCCATCTAGACCACATGTGGAGTATAAAAACCTATATGGGGCACCAAATGAGGCATATTGGTACTTCTATAGGGACACTGTCCAAAGATTTTGCATTTTGCTCTTCTTTTTCCAATTTGCAATATAGTACTCCTTTTAACAGTGTGGTACGTACAAAACCAACAAAGCTAGCTGGTGAATTAGCATGCTGGCTATGTTATCATTGAGAGTCCAATTTTGATGGCAGTTTTTGATAAGGTTTGAAAGAGTCAATAAAATAAAATAAAAAAATACAGGATTTTGTGGTGGATTAAATGGTTTTAAATTGCCTTCTAATACTGTACATACATGAATACTGGTACTGCTATGGGGACATTGACTAAAGATTTTGCCTTTCTTTTACTAATTTTCAAAATAAAACTCATTTTAAAAGTGTAATACATACATAACCCACAAAACTAGCTGGTGGACTAGCAGGCTGATAATATAATTATCAATGGGAGTTCGCAGAATTGTGATGCAAATTGTTATGGTTTAAAACGGTCAATAATAAAAAAAAAAATGTGCAGGATTTGGTGGTGGATTAATTGGGCCACAAGTTCAGAAAGGTTTCCAGATCCCAGTTCTAATCAGTGGATTCATCTACTTTGAGATTGAGATTAGCCCAATGTCAAAGCCAATCATTAGCTAGAGAGGTAACAGTAAAGACCACCAGCATTGGGCATTGGGTTCCCTGGAGGGATGACCAAGCCATCATTTGTGAAATATGTATTCCAGGTGGGCTAGATCTTCTCTGAGTGGGTTTGTACTGTAGATGTGTTGTAATTGAAACCCAGTTGGACTTCCCAAATGGGCCCCATTGGTACAACCCACCTTAATCTCAAGTTGGTCCCACATGGACCCCATTTGGAGTTTATACAGTAAATTAGACAAGGCACCAATTGTAGCATTGTGGTACTTCTATGGGGATATTGTCTAAAGATTGTTGTTATTTTTCCAATTTTCAAAATAAAACACATTCTAAAAGTGTAGTACATACATAACTAAGAAAACTAGCTGGTGGACTAGCAGGCTGGCTTTGGTTTTATCACTGGGAGTCCAAAAAAAGATTGTGATGCAAGTTGTTGCGGCATGAAATGGTCGATAAAAGAAATTGCAGGATTTTGTGGTGGATTAAATGGGCCACAAGTTGGAAAAAAGTTTTGGAACTCCTGCTCTAGCCATCGCAATATGGCCTTAGTTGCTTATGTCCTAACATTTACTAATTTTTCCTGCTTCAACACATTGACTTCAGAAACATGTGGTAGGGAGAACATGTTTGGATTTCTTTCTAGATTTGTACATAATGTCATGTTTTACAGAGTAGAAAGCTCTACTGGGCTTTATTTCTTTACACTACAGTGGCAGATACAGCATATCTAAGGTTTGGTTATTTACCAATTTGATTACTTATATATGATCATTATTTTAAAATGTCAATGCCAATCATTGGCTAGAGAGATAAACAGTAAAGACCACCACCAATAACTACCGGCATTGGGTTCTCTGGAGTGATGACCCAGCCATCATTGTCATTTGGGCCTTACATTTTTGTGCAATGGGCATTTTACCCTCCTTATTTGAAAAACAAAAAAAGTCCAAGCTCAGTTTTAGCTCTCTTTGACAGGAGCCATTGTCTACAATCAGGATAATCAATGTTTGGTACTTCACCTGTCAGCAGTTTGAATGCTGATTGGTGTAAATTCCTTGTTAATTCCATTGATTAAAGAAGAAACTCTGGATGAGCGGGCGTCCACAAATTTCTGGACAGGTAGTGTTAGGGTCCAGGTGTGAAGGATTTAGCAAAATAAGATCCAACACCTATCCAACATTCTGGCGGTTGGATAGCAGGCTTGGCAGGTGAGTGATTTGCTTGTTTTGAGTATTATTCAAAGCGCTCTTCATGGTTTGTTGAAATGTGGTTTCTCCTAGCCATTAATCAAATCACTGGGAAGAGTTATGAGGGGGTAGAGAGAGAAAGAGAGAGAGAGAGAGAGAGAGAGAGAGAGAGACGGTGCTTTTCCACCTAATGGTACCTACACTACTCAACTTGACCTGATTCAGTTTTTGGTACCTAACACTTGGTTCATTTTCACCCTCCGCAGGACCACTTCACCCAAAAATGCGGAAACGTCTGACGTTATTGTATTTAAAATTCTTGGGTTGTGGCTTTTTTGCTTTCTGCAAAATTTACCGATCATCATATGAAACCATCAGTGAGCAGGTACTAAGGCTACATTCACATTAAAAGCCACAATCTTTGCTTAAATCTGTTTTTTTTTTTTTTTTTGCTCAAATCAGATTTGGGTTTGGATCTTGACGGTTCACATTAACAAATGTAAGTGACCTGTATCTGTGTGTAATGTGAACAAATCTGTCCCTGAAATGCGCAATAAGATTTGATACGTATAATGTATCTAGATAAAATTGATACATATAAATGTTGCCTTCTTTACCCACAACAAAAACTCATAATTGAGAGACGACTCGTAGCTATATAAAGGGAAATGGATGTGTTTGTTAGCAGCTCATATGTGCAGCATCTTTTGCTGGAGTGGAGAGTAAACAGCTGGTCTGAAGTACATGCTCAGGTTAAGGGAGGAGAAAAAAAGGCCAGGCGGTTTGCTTTTGCTGTTTTTGCAGCTATAGCTGCACAGCTGCATCAAGAGATAGAGTGTGGGTACGAGAGAAATGCAGATGCAGATTCCGAAACAAACAGATTCCTATTTCACTTTTCACATTCATGTTGCATGTCCATGGATTGTATAGGTTTCCAATTTAGGACCACATATGAAAGTGACTTAAATTTGATTTGAAAAAATCAGATTTGGCACATTCACGCAGCCATACAAAAAATCTGATCTGAGTAAATGTAGCCTAATACAGTACTAAGTACCAGGTTCCAAATTTGTCGAATAGAAAAGTAAACCAACCAAAAAGAGTCAAGTCAGTATTTTTAAAGGGTATTTGTTGGCGTAACTGTCTCTACTGTCCAGGAAAGGCTTTCTACCAGATTTTGGAGCATTGCTGTAAAGATTTGATTGATTGTATTCAGTCACATAAGCATTGGTAGGGTCAGGACATTGAATAACCACTACCCAACTCCAACACTCTTCCCCACATCTGGTATAAGATATGGTGTTGATGTTTATCTGCTCTTGAAAGTTCTATTCTATTGGCAATTCTTCTCTACTGGAACTAGACAAGTTGTGTGTGTGTGCATTTGCAAACCTGTGTTAGCAATGGGTACAACTTAAAATTGAAGCAGAATATGCTCATTAAACAGAATGTGGATAAATATTTGGATATATGGTGTATGTGAACACCTGAATGCCAATAATTCAGCATTCATTCTTAGTCAAATCCAGAGATAAATAATGTTTAATATTCTTTCATGTTTTATATTGTTTGTTTGTTGATTTGTACATCCACTCAGTAACAGTCACGTCTTTCCCTCTCAACGATTCCCACTCTACACTTGTTTATCCTCCTTTACTCTGCTGACTGATCCGAATACGCTTCATGCATTTCAAAGCAGCCCACCTGATTTTCACCAGCTCCACTGACCACCCCGCAACTGCTCTACCACTGACCTTTCACTGACCTTTCTCTGTGGAAAGTGCTCTGGCTTTGGTGTCAGGAACTGAAAGAACCAAAGTTCTTTAATGTCATCATGGTATAACCTCTTCTAACGTAACTCCATCCTCCAGACTTCTCCATGTTGTTCAATTTCAAGAAACCTCATATGCAGAATATTCTAAATCAACTATCATTTCCGAACTGTTCTAAACCAACTCTCCCCTTCATACTCCTCTGTTTCCTACTCCAAACTTTTTAATTCAACTCTCCTCTCAAAATTGCTTTTAAATCAACCTCTTGATTTAGTTTAATTCATAAACTATCCTAACTCAACTTCCCTCTCCAGATTGTCTAACCCAATTTCATACTTCCAACTGTTCTATCTCAACATCTCTCTCCAGACTGTGATGATTCAACTCCCCTGCCCAAGTGGTCCTAACTTCACTCCTTTCTTCAGTTTGTCCTAACTCAACTCCCCTGCCCAAGTGGTCTTAACTTCATTCCTTTCTTCAGATTGTGCTGATTCAACTGCCCTATCCAAGTTGTCCTAGCTTTAAACCTTTCTTTAGACTATGCTGATTCAACTGTCTTGTCAAGGTTGTTTTACTTTACTTCAATCTCTAGACTATGCTGATTGAACTCCCCTGTCCAGGTTGTCCTAACTTCACTTCATTCTCCAGACTATGCTGATTCAACTCCCCTGTCCAAGTTGTCCCAACTTTCCTTCTTTCTTCAGATTGTGCTGATTCAACTGCCCTGTGCAAGTTGTCTTACCTTCACTCCTTTTTCAAGACTATACTAATTGAATTTTTTTGAATTGGATTTGTCTAAACCTCACTCCTTTCTTCAGATTATGCTGATTCAACTGCCCTGTTCAGATTGTCCTTACTTTACTGCTTTTTTCAGAATGTGCTGATTCAACTCACCTGTCCAGGTTGTCCTAGTTTCACTCCATTCTGCAGATTTTGCTGATTCAACTGCCCATTCCAGGCTGTCCGAACTTTTCTTCTATCTGCAAACTGTGCTTATTCAACTGACATGTCGTGTACAGGTTGTCCTAACTTCAGTACTTTCTTCAGACTATTGCTGATTTAACTCCCCTGTCCAGGTTATCCTAACTTCAGTCCTTTCTTCAGATTGTGCTGATTCAACTGCCCTGTTCAAGTTGTCCTAGCTTCACTCCTTTTTTCAGATTGTGCTGATTCAACTGCTCTGTCCAGGTTGTCCTAACTTTACTTCAATCTGCAGACTGGGCTGTTTAAATTCCCTTTTTCGGATTGTCCTAATTTCACACCTTCCCCCAAACTGTACTGATTCAACTACCCTGTCTAAGTCATCCTAACTTCAGCCCTTTCTTCAGATTGTGCTGATTCAACTGCCCAGTTAATTTCGATCTGCAGACAAATCTGACTGATCCCCCCTGTCCAGATTTTCCTAACTTCACACCTTTCTCAAACCCTGTACTGATTCATCTGCCCTTTCCAGGTTATCTTAACTTCACTCCCTTCTCCTATGCTGATTCAATTCCTCCTTCCAGGTTGTCCAAATTTCATTCCGTCCTCCAGACTATGCTGATTTAACTCCCCTTTCCAGGTTGTCCTAACTTTACTTCCTTCTCCAGACTCTTTAGGTAGTCCTATT